>NW_027116348.1:2037123-2038427 GCF_000696795.3 Halyomorpha halys | reverse complement strand
TATATATATATAATATCAAAGTAAATATTAAATATTTCATACACATATGCAAAAATTGCTTTTTTAGACTTGGGGCCTTTAATTCAGCAAATTCAGAGAGTTCTAGAACACAAACAATGTATGAATTTGTGACTGGTCTTGATTAGGTTCATAGAATTATTTCCTATTTCTAGATTCGATCGATTAAACTGATTGAGCTACAGTAGATTGTTATTTAAATTAAGATCTTTAAAAAGATCATTTCTACATTTTACTTATCTAGTGTGATTTGGGAACCGGTTTACGTTTTCCCAGATGGAGAAAACAACAGCAAATTATGATTTGTTCTATATTATTAGAATCGAGAGGGATGCCCTTGAGAAGGATATCTATATTAAGATCATGGAGGGGAATGACATACAAGGAACCAAATGAATAATCTACCGGACGAAAGTAAGATTGGAAAGCTGTTGCTTTCACTGTGTGGGTAGAAACCTTCAGAGCACCTCTCCTTCATCTGTCAACGATTAGACCTTACTAGTGCACCGTTAGTGGGTTCTGTTTGTAATGTCATAGAATCATGGATTACTGTATTAACCACCAACTTAAACTATCATGTATATCAAGTATTTATATTCGTTCATTAAAAAAAAAAATTCTTTCAATGCCGTTTGATTATATTTTGGAATATACTCGATGATATAGGATATTTGAGTGAACTATTAAAAATAAAATAAAAGGAAACCTAATTTTATTTTAAATTTTAATTCAGGAATCACAAATAGAGTCGAAAGAGGATTACATCAAAAACGGTTCATGCAGTTCCACTCCCAGTTGCCGATAGTTAAAGGAGCAGTGACCTAGAACCTGAGAAACCCAACCTCAACCCGAAGACTGAAACCCAGGCTGCTGCAGGCCATTCTGTTATAAATTCTATATTTATTAATTCATTATTCACATTACCTCTATTTTACTTATTATTATTATTTATTTTTCTTCTCTCGTATTTTTTTTTTAATTAACTTTCTTTTTACTATTAGGGGGCAATTGTTTGTTTTGTTACGTCTACAATAACATTATTTTTTGTTATTAATTTTACTTTTCTCTCTTATTAAGAAGCATTATTCTTATCTACTTATTTTATCTTTTAATTATAACTGGAGTTAGCTCAAATAAAAGTAGTACAAAATTAATATTTGAGTTTAATTCGATAGCACCCGGACCATATTCCATTTTTTAATTATGTATTCTATTTTCGAGACTTTTCAAACATAATATCGATATTTCGATAAAATACTATCGGAATATTGTAGCTAATATTCGAG
>NW_027116348.1:2017908-2037073 GCF_000696795.3 Halyomorpha halys | reverse complement strand
ATATTATAAGGCCCACCAGGCCGATCTGGTATAAAATAAATAAATACATAAAATGTACCAAAAAAAAAATATAATAAAATTTTTAATCAGGCTGTTGAACAGAAATGTGTGTATACCTGTTTATTTTAATGGAGTTTATTATGTATGTTGTATTCGTTACTTTATACTTAAATAATATACATTTCATTTCAGAACTGTATGTAGTGAACATCTCAAAATTAATCTTATAACATATAAAATACTATTTTGTATCACATCTCAAAAAAAAAAAAAATAGCCTTGGAGTGGATAATTGACAACCACATTTTTATAACCAACGGTTATACAAGGCGATATTGTCTATAGCATCTATGCTCGAACTTCAAGTTTTTCAATAAAGCCAATGAAGGGACTTAAGTATACCCTATAGCTAAAATAATGGAAAATTAATATTCTGCCCACAACCTGTTATTTTATTCCTAATCATCAATTAGGATTAAATTTATAATAATGAGTTAAATAGAAGACCGTGTATATATTTATAAATGGGAAGATGGTTGGGGAAGGGGGCGGCCAGTGAAGAACAAAAATAAGTAAAAACTTACTTATTAGTGCTAATAGTCACCTCACTTCTTGAGACCTACACCACCAAGTCGCGTGAAAAAAAAAAAAAGTGTGCTGCCCAACTGCATAATATCACTTAAACACATTTACAGCATAATATAATCGGTAAAATAATAGTTTATATAAACTTATAATTTAAATATGTAAAGTATAATCAATCTAAAATATATGCTGTATTATCTTTTGTGTCTAATACTTGTTACTTTATGTATTATCTTTTTTTTTTGTTATATATGTTTTAATTCATTATCCTCCTATAACTTCCTAAATATTGTTTCTCAATTCTATACATTTTTTTCTCTTCAATGAATAAATTCAGTGAAGAATAAAAATAAGTAAAAACTTACTTATTAGTGCGAATAGTTATTTATTCCTCACTTATGCTTGAGACCTACACCACTAAGTCGCCTGAAAAAAAAAAAAGTCTGCTGCCCAACTGCATAATATCGCTTTAACACATTTACAGCATAATATAATCGGTAAAATAATAGTTCATATAAACTCATAATTTAAATATGCAAGTATAATTAATCTAAAATACATGCTGTATTATCTTTTGTGTCTAATACTTGTTCCTTTATGCATTATCGTGGTTTTTTTTTGTTATATATGTTTTAATTCATTATCCTCCTATAACTTCCTAAATATTGTTTCTCAATTCTATACATTTTTTGCTCTTAAATGAATAAATTCAGTGAAGAACAAAAATAAGTAAAAACTTACTTATTAGTGCGAATAGTTATTTATTCCTTACTTATGCTTGAGACCTACACCACTAAGTCGCGTGAAAAAAAAAAAAGTCTGCTGCCCAACTGCATAATATCGCTTAAACACATTTACAGCATAATATAATCGGTAAAATAATAGTTCATATAAACTCATAATTTAAATATGTAAGTATAATTAATCTAAAATACATGCTGTATTATCTTTTGTGTTTAATACTTGTTCCTTTATGTATTATCATGGTTTTTTTTTGTTATATATGTTTTAATTCATTATCCTGGTGTAACTTCCTAAATATTGTTTCTCAATTCTATACATTTTTTGCTCTTCAATGAATAAAAGATAAAATTTATGATCAAATATATACATTGTGTTTCCGTAATCTTAGATGTTGTATGCTAACATTTTTTAAAAGTATTTCGTGATGAATTTATTAAACTTTGATTTTTGAGTATAACTGTTCTGCTTTATTACCGATCAATAATTTTTAAAAACGAAAAAAACTGGCACATTCGAATCCTCTTTCAAAACTGGGTTTCACTGGACGGCATTATGACCATTCCAGGAGAGAAATCGAGACGTAATAAACTGCACCCTGATCTGGGTCTTCTGCGGTAAGAACAATTTCATATGGAACCGTAGGAATTTCTAATGAACGAAATCCTTCAGAGAAATGCGCCGGTCACGAGCCGGCAAGTACGTTTGCGCCGTTAGGATTTCTTAAACAATCGTGTAGGAGTGAACATGCAGTGAAAGTCGATCCTATATCCAGTGAAAGTGAAATGGATTGTGCTAAATATTAATTAGCAATTTCACAGCCCCTGGAACCGTGAAAGATATTGTTCAGCTGCTTAGCATAATATGGAAAACAATGACAGCACTTCTTTTTATACATTCAGAGCTCCTGTTTAAGTCAGCGGACCTGTTAGTTGTGAATGGTCAGTATATACCATATGCATGAATAAACAATACAAAAAACTACGGAACAATAAAAAATGATGACATATGGCTCAATTCATTAACAATAGACCTAATATCGCAACTATTTCATAAAAGTATTGATCAAATATGTATTTTATTTTGGCGTAATTATCTCCTTGAAATCGTAACGAGCATCGACCAATACTCATGAAAAAACCTATTTAAACCTGTGTTCTATACACCCCCTTATCATATTTTACTTTGAAAATATTAAATTATAACAAGTATTGGTCTAAGTTCATTACAATCTTCGACAGAAACTCTTTAAGATTTATATAGCCCATAAAAATATATAAACTGATTTTTGTTTCAATAAATGATATGCCGGCTTCGATTGAAAAAAATAAATACAGATTTTCGAAGTATAAATAAATTTAAAAGTTTCAATAGTTTGCTAATTAAAGATTTGTTGTGTTCTTTTAGTTTATTAACTGTAATGTTATTTATGTTGGAAAATTACAAATATCTTTTTAACCACAGTTCGTAACAGGGATAATAATTTCCACGACAGAGTCTAAATTCCTATACATTGACCCAAGAACTACCTACTGCAAAATTTAATTTTTCATATATTTCTCGTTTTTATTTATTATTTATTATTATTTTATTCTTGTATAAACAATAGCTTCTCTCCTCCGAAGAGAATCTCTATCCTTATTTGCTCAATGCATAAACAGATAGTAAATTCTAATTTTAATAAAATATGTTCCCTTATCGTCCCGTTTCTTATTAATAAAGCATTAAAAAGTTTAATATTAAGATTAATTTTCTGCTGGTTAGAAATCTGTTACTTTTTAGTTTTTAATTACGTTTAGTTAGTTAAATCTTTATGAAGGGTCAAGGGTGCAGTACTAGACCAAAGGATGTGAAAGGAGCTGATTTGGTCAAAATCAGGCTTTACCGCTAGATTTTACCCATTTTGTGAGGCTGGGTGGACTCCGGATGGCTCCCGAACCCACAAGGCTACAGTGAAACAGATAATAATTATCTGCCACAGTCGGGTTCGAAACCGAGTCCTTGGAGTTAGTAGTCCATTACCTTACCAATGAGCTACCCACTCTCACAATATAAATATAAATAATGATTTTTTTTATAGATATTAAATACACGTGGGTAATCTCTAATGTCCCTAGGTAGTAAAAATTAATTCATTGGCAAACATTACCCGGGGAAAATACATTGATGTAATTTTGGATATATTTCTAACGATACTTTGGTATAACACCGGAAATTAATTCGTGGTTAAAAATTATTATATAATTATTATTTTTTGAACCAATTATAATTTTTTTCATCGCAATGGAGTAAAAAAGATTAGCACCATTTTAATAAAAATTTTAATTTATACTTCAATTAAGTCTTTCAGTGGGTTCAAGCCTTTAATTGAATCGAACATTTATAAATAACATTAAAATTAACTTACCATTGTCAAAAAGCGTCGATATGATGATGTAGTCGAAGACAAACCAGAAAAGTTTCATGGTTCACATTCAGACCTGCAACAAATTATGACACAGTAATGTACGATATTTTTGTAAATAAAATAATTTTTAATTGAGATAAATTTAAAAATTATTAAATTACAATTAAAAATTTGCCAAACTTCGAACTGTAAAATGAATTAAATTTGTAATTCACTTGTAATTGAATATACAATTGATCTCATATACCAGCATTGGAAAGTCTTTTAGAAACTCCAACCTATTTATGGAAATTACTTAGAAACCGCATGATATTAATACACTGTATAGAGACAATAAAACGTAAAACTTTCTTCGACTTCGCCCACAATCTCGGTAATTATTTGGAAGAACGTTTTAAACTAATTAATTTTATGCTAAACATAATAGATAACAGGAATTAGGTAAAGTTTAATTTAAAATATATATATTGTTGACCGTAAAAATTTAAATATAAAAAGATGGTCAGGGTTGCGGTCAAAAAAAGAACAAATATAACTATTTTAATGTCCGACGTTTCGCCCCACTTTGCAGGGCTTCATCAGAGCTAAAAAGATAAAAAACAAAACAAAAAAAAAACTGAGAATATTACTACAATAAGGTAATTTAAGCTAGGATAAATATTATGTAAAAATAAAGTGATAAGAAATTACATGTAAATAAAAGGAAGGAAGAAATAAAATAGTCACACTAGTCACTGGCCACCTCCTCCCCACTCCACGCTCCTGGTTTATTGTCGCCTTCCGTTCAACCTTTCGCTTTGAACAGGTAGGTGGTCCTGATTTGTTCTTTGCTCATTTATTATCAATTAATATCATTATTATTATTTTTATTTATATTTATTCTTTCAAAACGTTTATTTAATCTGTACTTTCTTCTTCTCCCCCCTCCCGTATTATTTTTGTTTTATGTGCGTCTCCTGTACTTTTTAACTGTATATTTTACGTATTTTAAAAAAAAATTTTGCTCTTGCCATTGTTACTTATTTATTATTCTTATCATTGTTTATTCAAGTTTATTTTATATTGATACTATTTTATATCTTCCTTCCTTTTATTTATATGTAATTTCTTATCACTTTATCTTTACATAATATTTATCCTAGCTTAAATTACCTTATTGTATCTTATTGTTGTAATATTCTCAGTTTTTTTTGGTATCTTTTTAGCTCTGTGAAGCCCTGCAAAGTCGGACATTAAATAGTTATAAACTATTTGTTCTATTTTTGACTACAACCCTGACCATATTCTTATATTTAATTTAAATACATTAGTGATAGTGTTGAGGTAATATCACAATTTTTTTCTTAACGGATTATAAAAAAACAAACAAATATTTAAAGTAGACTAAAGCTACATATATTAAGGAAAAAATACATCGGATAACAAAATGAATTTATTGTTAGAATGCCATTTCAAGAAGTTATGATGCAAAGAACAATAGTTGCTGTCATGACCATGTTTTTAACCACCATGGCTCTGTTTCATAATAAAGTACAAACTAATACTATTAGTCTTGTCGATTTAACTTGATACAATTACACTGACTTGTACTTTAGTACTTTTTAATTCCTGTAATATCACTTATAGCCATCTCTATTATGAAAAATATAAGTATTAGTGTAATTAACACGTTGTTTCTATACTTGTATTTTGAACTAATACTAGCTTTCATTATTAAACAGGGCCCTGAACATTCCAACAATCCCATAATTAAAAAAAAATCCATATAGTGAATTTCCGTATCATTGCACATGTAGTATATCGATGGCTTACTTCACAGTAGTGATAAGTGTATTTAGCTTTAGGAATATTAATTGAAAAGTTGTAATTTACTCAAAAGAGAGATTTTGAAATTGTATTGTTAGGAAATTTAGTGGAAATATACTTAGCACTACTATGAAGTAAGACATCGATATGTTGAAGAGGTTCAGCAATAATGATAGTCATCGAATAAGGTTTTTATAATCTATTTACTTATTAAAATTTAGAACTGTAAAAAAAAAAAAAAAAAAAAAATAACAAAGTAGCTGTGATAACTGTTTCAGAACACATGATGATCTTGGGGTGGATCCACCAAATGGTGGTACTTCAATCATGGCTTCAAATCAGAAGATGCCATAGCCATCTTATTTTCAGACGCCTCCGAGGATAATTAGGTCTTGTTAAGGATAAGAAATTAAGAACTAATGAGTTTGGATGGGTAAAGATTTTGGAATGAAAGGACGTATATCTATTTCGAACCGAATCTGCAAAGAATGGGATGCTGAGGTCTTAATAAAAACCAACAAATGAGTCTAGATTTTAAATAATATTTTGTAAGTTTCTAGTTTCAGAATCTTTTCAACTATATCTATTCACTATGTACTTTTTTTTTTTTTGGATTTTAATAAAGCAGTTTTTTTTTTAAACATAAGCGAGTTTTTTGTTACTATAATGGTATAAAATATAATTTTTGTAAAACCATAAATTTCAACGCGAATTCATGTGTTCATCGTTGTAGAAATGATAGTTAAAAACCAAAACAAATATCAGCATAGGAAATGTTAACTTAATAGCCTAGAATGATAATTTTGAACTATATACAATAAGTAAATTTTCCTGTAGGTGAGATAGTGACATGATACAAACATGTGGAGAATCTACCCATTGATAGAACTCCAATAACATTTTTAGAGGAGAAGATCCCGAGGCCATCTTGTTTTCAGATGCCTAGGAGGATTATTAGGTAATGAAAGAGAAGCCAGGTTAGAAACAAGTGGATTTGGGTGGTTGGGAAGTTTTCCATGGAAGAAATGGTATCTGTTTTTGGCCAAATCAACAACATATGGGACATTGAGGTCATTATGGATGACTTGATTTGTGACAAAGTAAGGAGCGTTAAGGATTTTGGATTGTAAGGATTGTATTCGGGAGGAATTTGATGATTTAGTGGAGCCCCAAAGCTCAACTCCGTATGTTCAGATACCATTAAAACTTAAAATAAAGTGTGTTTTAAAAATTTAAGATTAAAAATAAAACCTAATGAAGTGGTTTACTAGCGATAACCAATTTATTAATTGAAACTAATTATTTATTTAGTTATAAGCAATGTAAAAAAGAATCTATGAGAGTCAGTAGTAGGAATATCACGGATGTGTACAAACTATCTAATAGTGACCTGTTTATTCACTTTAGCTCTTAAGTTAGCAGGGTACGTTTGATATAAAAAAAATGTGAGATTAATGTCTTCTATTTGCTTAAAAACACTAGTTGGTATTAAATCTCGGGAAGCCATAATGTATTCTCTTGCAGCTTTTCAAATTTAATCTCAGAATTTTCAAACGGTTTGGAAAATATTGCAATCTCTCCTTAAATAGTTGTATAGAACCGGTTGGAAACCTGCAAAGACTATGGGCATAACGCAACAAGCCAAGGTCTATCGAGTTGCTGCTAACTAGGTATTAGACATTTTAGGTCAGCCACATGTAAAGACAAAAAATTTCTTGACCCATTGTAATGGGATAAAAACCATTTGGGCCTGGGAGGTGACTGTCATCTGAGTTTCATGATACACCGTGAAGAAGTTGTGGGTGGATTAAAATAGAAAGTACGATACTATCATAGCCGACCAAGGTATAGAGTTCCGATTTGCTCTAATTAACAGAATACCATACAGTCAAGGTTGCTGGAGATGGGTACGCACGCTCTCTTTCGTGTCCGTTTCGAGAAATTATATAGTTTATTTCGAAAATAATAGTGAAGTCGAAGTAACACACGAATCCGTTGTGATAACACAATATCATTATGTTCATAGCGGTAACAAAATCATAGCCCACAGTATAAACTTGTCTTTAGGTTAATAGTGGTTTTACATTTATCATCGGTTTCTAAGAGGCGTCTTATATATTTGCATTGATTCGTTAAAATTTTCAAACAAGTTTATACATATTTCGGATGAATCTAAAAGGTTCTTTCAAAATAATATCTAAAAACCTTAAAAAACGGATTAGTTTTAAATGTCTATGAAACAGAAGTCATCATTTTCACAAAACGACGGCCTATACTCTCATCGACCATAAACTTAAATACTTAACCACCACATCAATTCGAAATTGGAAAAAGGAAGAAAAAATTTATATTATATGTATCAATACTTTAATAAATAATCAAAATTATATAATTGAAATAAATTGATAATGTTTTTGGAGTTCTATCAATGGGTAGATTCTCCACATGTTTTTATCATGTCATAATATCACTTACAGCAAATTTACTTGATGTGTATATATGTATACAGTTGTAAATATCAATAAATAAATTTTTAAAAAAATAAATAAAAAAATAAATTGATAAAATATAAAGCCTAAGACACATCTTAACTTATGCCTGCCCAATATAATAGTTCAACCAATATAAAAATAAATACTGGTATATCAAAACAAATGCTTCAGAATCGTTAATAACTATCCATATTAAATTAATTAAATCTGCACCACTACAACCCATGAAGGGTCAAGGGTTCAGTACTATGTACGGGAGTACTGTTACTAAACCAACGGTTATGCAAGAAGGTGATTTGGTCAGAATCACGCTCCACCGCCAGATTTTTACCCAATTTAGGAGCCTGGGTGGACTCCGGAGGGCTGACTCAAACTCAAAAGCTACAGTGAAACAGATAATAATTATCTGCCACAGCAGGATTCGAACCCGAGTCCTCAGCGTTAGTATTCCATTACCTTTTCAATGAACTACCCACCCCCACAATATAAAGAATGAATATAAATATAAATAATGATTTTTTTTATTTAATTTATTTTTTATTTTTTATTTTTATTAATTTATGATTTATTTTAGGTATTAAACACTAGTGTTACTAGGTAGTCAAAATTAATTTATTGGTAAACATTACCCAATGAAAATATATTGATGTACTTTTGCATTCATTTCTAAAGATAATTTTGTTTAGTTTAGTATTCCTTTAAGAACAAATTGGGCTCCGTAATAATTAATGGTCTATAACACATGTAATTGATTCGTGATTAAGAATTATTATATAATTAATATTTTTTTAGCTAATTATAAATTTTTTATCGTAATGACATAAAAAAGATAAGCATCATTTTAATAAAAAAAATTAATGAAGTCTTTCAGTGGATTTCAAGCCTTTAATTTAATCGAAAATTTATTAATAGAAAAAAAAATCAAATTGACTTTATTACACGAGCCTTACCTTGCAGCTACCCACACTCAAAATAACTATCCATATTACATAAGAATATCTGAAATACAGGATTGCATTTATAAACCGATACATACTTTCTACCAGTCTTGCTCCACTTCATTAAATTAAATCCTCTACAAATCTAAATCAAAGGCATAGGAAATTACACTAAAACTACAACCCGTAAATATAAAAACAAAAGAACTAAACATATACTAATGTGGACATAAATCAATGATATGAATTTCATACTACCCAACTATATGTATTTTATTCCATCAAATGTTGTGTATTTTGGTTTGATTCTATAATGTTTTAGGTTTTTTTTTCCCTTCGGTTGGTGTTATCAAAACGAATAGAGTTTAGTGTATAATAGAGAAGTTTGTATTTTATATTTATGCAATAAAATTAAGTAATTAAAATAGTTATAGTGAGTAACATGAAAAATGAACAATACTGTTTTAAAAAACCTCCGCACATTATTGTGACATAAGGGCATATCTTCTATGTTATTTAGAGTTAAATCACAAAGATGATAGTAAGCCTTTTGATCCAATCTATACAGTCATCCAGGTGGGCCGTGTCAGATAGTGATGATACTTAGTGTTTGAACAGAGGGTGGTGTGAAAGTTTTGGGACGTTGTTTTTTCAAGTCCTTGACCCCAAGTCCTTTCAAGGCATTGTGTAGTGTGCGGTAAGACGGGTAATTTACTAAAGTTTTTTTCTTTATAAAACGTTAAATTTTTTTAACAGGACCTTTTAGCTTATCTCAAAAGTTCGAAATCGTAGCTCCAAATGGATGCCAGATATTGTTTTTGAAGTATTGGCTTCGATAGTGAAAGTTTAGATTGTTTGTCTGGTTTAGACAAGAACCAAATCAGTTGCTCCAATGTTTTCATCATAGTTTAATAAATTCCATATGTTGAATAGTAAAATTAATCTAAAACTCTCTCACTAAAAATAAAAAAATAAAAAAAAAAAAAAGAGAAGAGAGAAGTAGAATTGAAATAATGGAAAAATTAAACACATTTAAATAACGATAAAAAGCTAGAAAAAAATTAAAATGTTTAAGTAAAGAAATAATAAATAATAAAAAAGAAAAAAAAATTCATGTATAACTTAAGCATATAATTCGAAAATTTTATTATGTGACAAATTACGAAATTGTATTATGTGACAAATTACGAAATTGTATTATGCTGTGACTGTTTCTATTATTAGGATTTTAAAAAATTATTCTTTACTAGTCATAAGTATGCAATGTATGAGGTAACCCAATGGGATTGGGTTTTTAATAGTGTTTTATCTCTCCTAGCAGTAGAAGCGGGAGCAAATTATAAACTATAAAAAGGGAAAAAAAATCATGTATAACTAAGCACATAATTCAAAAATTTTATTATATGACAAATTACGAAATTTTATGCTGTAACTATTTATATTAGGATATAAATATAAAATAATAAATAAAATAAATTTATATAGGATTAAAAAAACATTTGAATATTCAGAGAGATTTAAGTATTTAGGTTCAACAGTTACTAGAAAAAACGAAATTGATGAGGAAATAAAAACGAGGTTAAATCCGGGAAATGCTTGCTATTTTTCAATTCCGAAATTGCAAACATTTTCGAAATTGCTTCGTTCCTGCTTCCTGTCCCGAATCTTAAAATTTATAATTTATGAAACTATTATCCTACCCACGGTTTTTTACGACTGCGAAACGCGACCTTTTTTACTTTATGAAAAGAACAGCGCTTTAATGTTTTTGAAAATAAAATATTACGTAAAATATTCGGGGAATGATGAGAGCCGGAAAATTTGGAAGACTACACAACGCTGCATTGAGTGAACTGCATTCAGTAAATATAATTCAGGTTTTAGAATTGCGGCGTATAAGATGGACGTGTAAGAATGAAGGGGCTTAGTGACGAGCGGATACGTAAAATGTTAATAAGCACTAAGCCGGCGGGAAAACGTCCCAGGATTAGACCGAAGCGTAGATTGCTCTAGTAAATTTGGGTTTGAACTGATGTTTGTAGAAATGATTCGTGGTATCGGTGTCGCACCTTCGGATTAGCTAAGCCTCTATTTAGTTTATTACGTTAATTAGTTTCATTTATCAAATGATTTTTTGAAAAAATCGTAGAATGTTAATTTTTCAGAACTTGGAAATCTGCGCCCTAAGTAGAACCTTCTTTAGGGTCATAAAATCGACCAATAGTATTTTTAATAGTGCTAGGCTCAGCAAAGAAAGTAATTTAATACGGTGAAGTATCTCATAGTCTACGACTTAACTAACATTTTATCAACGTATCAATCCACAAATACCCTTGAATAATATCACAGAATGTGGCTTCTGAAAACAATTAAGGACAAGCTGATTTTTCAAAACAGTTGGACGATTTCTTTCCTTTTCTTAGAGATAACACATAAAGTAAAGCATATAGGCTTAGCCTAGATGTATAGTACTAATTTTTACTTGGAGAGTGTAAGAGAAGTTCTGAAATTTTGCTCATTTATATTTTTTGGGGTGCTGGTTAAAAATTTTAACCACGAGCCCTGATGAAGACCTGAAACTCAGGTCGAAACGTCGGCATAAAATAAATAAATATGGTTTTATTTATTTATGATGTTCTTTGCTGACCACACCCCCCGACATACTTCTCCAATCATTAATCTACGGCCAACTATCTACACCTCATTAAAAATTTTAAGTTTGTTGGCTCCAATTTTTCAGGATAATATAAAACAATTTAAACGTTTTTCGGGTTCTCTCCTACACTATGAAAACATTGCAATATTAGTTTGAAACAATTTCTACTTTCAACTGAATACCATAATGACATACGGTTGTTACTCCTAAACGATGCTTTGGACAATTATTGAACAAACCATGCGAAAAAAAATCCTCTATCCTAATTTCGTACAGGTTGAGCTGGCTAAAAAATGCAATGTTTTCTTGGTTCCAATCTAGAAGAGAAACCAAACAATTTTTTTTTAAACTTCTGGGAAACATTGTAGGTGACAAGCTTGAAATTTGTAATCATTACCCCAACCCCAAAACACCTTAATGAAATCTTCAGGACTTTTTCAATTTTTTTAATTCCTAGATCAATGAACTAGCTATGAATTCCATACATTAATTAAAAAGTCATTTCTTAGTGAATCTCCAAAACAGAATTTAATTTACATATTTTACAGCAAACTTAATTATTATTGTGGCATATCCTTTGGGCGTTGGCGGGTAATGCATTCTTTTTGTTAACACGGTTGCGTAACACATTTTTTGAAAGGAATATTATTAGATATTTCACCTATTTTTCTTAGTCTTGTTGTATCTCTTCCAATGTTTGATACATCTGAGTTTTTGTATAATAACAGAAAACTGTTAAAGGACAAAGGTTATGGTTGACTGTCTAAGTTTTACCAGAACCGTCACGGGTAGAGGCTTCTAGATCACCGATCAGATAGCCATGAAATTCACAATGGCAGATTCCAAGCTAATTTATATTTTTAATTAAGATCTGCTATTTTTTCTTATCACAGAATCTCTGCAATTAATGCAACTCTTATTTAATTAACAATTAAATAATGTTCAGATCATCCAATGTTAAATTAGGACATGACTATACTACGTAAAACCCCCGCATAAGATATATCTCATAAATCCGAAAAAGAACTGTATAGAAACCAATAATTAAAAAAAAGTAGGATTCTTTTAAAATTAATTCTTCATTAAAAATATGGTAACCTACGAAATGATTATTTAGGCAGATTCTGCAGAATGGTGCTTTAGTTGTTTTCTTTTTGTTTAAAAATTGGACCGTTGCTTAGTAAAAACATTTTTTTTTTTAACGTTTTCATCCGTTAATTGCAGAAAATAATTATAACTATGTGTCTATGTATTTTTTTACTAATTTTGTTTAATAAAAAGCAATCTTTTTTAACTATGCCTACTGCAATAATAGATGTTTTGCATGAGGAATTGAATGAAGGAAATATGTCGGAACAAATATTTACATCTTGCCCTACAATGATTTTTCAAAAACATCATAACACCAAAAAAAAATTTGAGTGAATGATTGCATTCCCGTTCCACCACCTATATACCATTATTAGAGGGCTCCTTATTTTGCCTGGAAAATATTTATTATCAGCGAGTAGAATAGTCTTATATATATATAAAAAATTATATCAAACAACATTATGTAATTAGTAAAAAATAGGAAATAGCTATATTATCAAACAAAAATTATATTAATGATTGGAGAAGTTTGTCGGGGGGTGCGGTCAGCAAAGAACAACATAAATAAACAAAACAATATTTATTTATTTTATGCCGACGTTTCGACCTGAGTTTCAGGTCTCATCAGGGGTTATGGCATAGAAGGTAGGCCTAAAACTCAACAGGATATTTTATAAAAAAATGACCTATTGCACCTTTACTAAAACATTTTTTAAACTAAAACATCGGATAAAATATGTCGAAACAAAAATTTACATCTTGCCCTCCAACGATTTTTCTAAGACATCATAACACCAAAAAAAAATTTGAGTGAATCTTTGCATTCCCGTCACACCACAGTTTTAGGCCTACCTTCTACGCCATCCTTCTACGAAATTCAGGTCGACACGCTATGCCGTTATAATAAATATTGTTTCGTTTATTTATGTTGTTCTTTGCTGACCGCGCCCCCGACAAACTTCTCCAATCATTAATCTATGGTCAACTATCTACACTCAAAAATGATATTATATTTAATGATAGCAATAATAAAGGCTTAGCGAACCCAAAGGTTCGATGCCGATACCCCCTATCGTTCTCTCTATATATCTGTCCTTAAAACTTTTCTACGTACATCTATTCGTAATATTATTTATATTTTTAAAAACCTTAAGGCATTTTTCTTCTCTTAGTTTAAGATGCTTTGTTTCGCATCCATAAAGAACAGTGGGAAGGATAATAGTTTTATAACTTCTAACTATAAAGTTGTGAACAGACTATCTAAGTAATACCGATATGGAAAAATAACAAACATATCCACCCTTTAATCTTATTTTCATTTCCTTATCAATTTCGTTTTTCTTAGCTGCCGTAGAACCTTAATACCTAAGTTCAATAGTTCAATAGTTCAATTGTATTTCCTCCTATATACATATCAAAGAAATTGTTCCCGTTTCTGCTGGTAACCATATATTTTGTTTTATACGTATTAATTTCGAGACCTTATTCCTTATAAGATTTTATCAATGTAGTTGTATTTAGTTTTATAGTTTCCTAGTCCACACCCAATAATACTAAATCATCAGCACACCCAAGCACCGGTATTTTACCACCCAAACTTAAATCCTTTTCGGTATTTATCACACTTTTAATAACGTATTCTAGTGCTAGATTAAATAAGATAGGTGATAAATAATCGCCTTGTTTTAAACCCGACCTAATCTTCTCAGAATAATGATTATCGCTTAGTACCTTATTGAACATATCTGTCATGTTCATCCATACTAGATTTACTAACTTATTTGGTATTCCCTGCTTCAATTAAAATTTTATACAGCTTCTAGCGGTTAGAAGAATCGTAAGCCTTTTTGAAATTAGGTTTTATATGTTACATAAAATAATATCAAATCTTATATGAAATGTTAATATAATTTTAGATTAATATAGATTATATTTTATTATAAAATATAATATAAATTTATTATTATGCATAAAAAACATTTTCTTTCCTTATATATTATAACTTTTACCAGCCTAATGCCTGACCGGTCATACTTGATTTAATCAACCCATCTACACCTTTAAATTTAATTCTTCTCACAATAACTTGTACTTCGAATAACTTTTTCGAAAATTTCGTACACACTACCTCTAATATATAATTATATAAATATCAAGATATAAATATTGTTTTGACCTGAGGTCAGTGGCATAGCTTATCAAATGTTTTAAAAGGTCTAGGCTAGTGCCACCCTTCCAGGAAATACCCAACTACATATCAGATAATTTAAATATAAAATTTAATTCAAATTATTTTTATCAATTATTATTATTTGATTGAAAAAATAAGTATAAATTTGTTATATATTCTTCAGAGAGGTCAGGTCTCATGGAGATACATATCGACACCCATGCCAATGGTGTCCTTTTTCCCTTGGAGTCAGAGGGATAAAATAAATTCCGATCAACGGAATAATCATTCTTCACTAACTCCTTCGGTGCTTTGTTATCTTCAAAAACCTTACTTTATTCAAAACAAATATGGAATAAGGAGAGTATCAATCTCACAGGAAGAGACAAGATAACTTAATTCCTATAATTTGTATAATATACCGCTGAAAAGTATTAATTACTTTCAATCTAAATGAATAAGAAGGCAATAGTCCGGATATCCTGAAGAGGAAAAAATGTGAGGAAGAAAGTTTAAACGAACGCTTAAGTACTTCGATATGGTGAAAGCCGTGATCTGGATTATGCCGGCTGTGTTCGAAGTGAGTGAAAGTATATGCATTGCTCACGCCCATAGATGTATGAAAATGGTCATCGAGCAATACACAGGTGGGTTATATAAATCTTATTGTAAATAATTTTGGTATTCATTAGTAGTGAATTTACGAGTTTATGTTAATCATATTTAAGCTTTCATGATACATTGATGAGACGTTTGGTAATAGCGAAACGGTTAGCATACACATTGATTCTATTGACGGGACGTGATGTACGATATTGTGTTATAAGGAGGATACAACAACAATCACACTTTGATTAAGATGGAGGAGACAGCAGATCAAGCAGCCACAGTAGGCATACGATATCTCTACTCTTCGTCAGATATATGCACCTAGTTAAAGTAGAACAACACTACAGCTTCCGAGGAAAAATCAAATAAATGTTGACAATAAACGAATAGGTGTGTAAACATAAACCTTCTGTGTCAGAGCAATATTAGAAGATTGGTAAAGATATCATATCCATGGATAACGGAACCTTAATTCTATAACCTATGTAAATTTTTTCCCTTCAAGTTTTGTGTTCCTTGATGAAGTGCGTTAAAACTGGAGGATTGAAATAAATTCCAATAAATCCCAACAAATCACCTTCTCCCTTCGTCGTAAACCCATGATTTCCTACCCTACAGTATCCTTTAATAATACCCCATTTACTCCTTTCGCACAGACTCTACGTTACCTAGGATTACATTGGGATAAACGACCAAATTGGAATCCTCATACAAGACTGAAAAAACAGAAAACTGCTCATAGATTCCGACTATTAAAGCACTTATAGACAAACAGTCTAAATTTCCAACTAATTATAAAATACTCAATTATATATATGACTATAATAAGGCCTATCTTGATTTGTGGAGTCGAGCTTTGGGGCTCAGTCATCGAATTCCTCTCGTATCCAATCCTTACAATCCCAAATCCTTCATCCAAGGTCACAAATCAAGTCATTCATCAGGACCTCAATGTCCCAAATGTTGCCGATTTGGCCAGAACCAGATACCAATCCTTCCAAGATAAACCACCTAAACCCACTTTTTTCTAATCCTGCTTCTCGTTCATTGCCCGATTATCCTCATAGGCTTCTGAAAAGAAGATGGCCTCGATATTTTCTCTAGTAGAAATGTTATTGGAGTTCTATCAATGGGTAGATTCTCCACATGTTATTGCATAACGAACATCAAATTCACTTATTGTATGTATTTTAAATATATTTGTAAATGTTAAATAAAATAAAAATTATAGATCATTTTCGTTATCTAATAGAGAAAAAAAAGAAATAAAATAAAAATAGCAATATGCAAACATAATACTGACTGATTAAAGAATATAACACATGGTGCTTAAACACTCATTGATGGTTTTTTCACATGTTATTCATTCTAAAAATATGTAAGCTGTCTTTAAACGATCTAAGTGGTATGACATTGAATAAGTAATATAGAGGATTCAACTGTCTCCCTCGAACTTTTCGCTTAAAAGCACCATTTGCATTACTTACCACGGAAAGTGAAAGCAGAGGATATTTTCATATGAATAGAAATTCATTATAGCATTAGCAACCCAGTAATTCTTTTCTTTAATACATATGGCGTCGATGTTAACGACAAATGACAAAAACGTCTTCTTACGTTAACCTTATTACTTCGATTTTTTAATAACTAAAATTTAGTTTACAGCAGGATATGCAAAGTAACCACAGTTATGTAACGATTCATGTTTGAGTATGTCCGGTTCGTACTTCCGTGCCAGAAACTGTGCTTAAAGCAACACGACTCTTCCGGAGATTCACTAAACCAGAAAAAAAACAATGTAAACCATTATCTGTTGAAATGGTTACAAAATGCTAGAAATTCTGATTAAAGATCGTGGTCCCATAAACAAACTAGAAACTCATAAAATATCACTAATTAGTGTTGCTTTATAATTTTCAAAACTAAGTGGTATAGTTTTAAAAAAAAAAAGATTTCGCTTTGCAATAGATGAACCGAAAGTGAGAAAAAAAATTAAGATAGGAATATTTGATGTCCTGAAACTACAATTTGAAACCAATAATGATTTATTTTGAGGGCGGATGGCACAATGGTAAGGCATTGTACTACTAACTCCTAGGACTCGGATTGGAATCCGGCTGTGGTAGATCATTATTTTCTGTTTTATTCCGTAGCTGTGAGTTAGCTCAGCGGATTCGAGAGCCCTCCTGGGTCCACTTAACCTCATGAAGTGGCTAGCCTTAGTTGGGTAAAAATCTGATTCGATCAAATCACCTCCTTGCACAACCGTTGGTCTAGTAAAAGTACTTCCTTACAAAGTACTGCACCCCTGACCCTTCATAGGTTGTAACGGTACAGATTTTTTGTTCAGCCATTTATTTTATTTTATTAAAGTCTGCGCTGATTACATTGTTTTATAGAGATATTGAGAATGGATTTTCTTAACGGTTTCACATTTGCCACTAGCTGCTTCTTTCACAAGGAAATCGGAAAGAAAAATAATGTTTTCGAACTTTTTTCTGTTATTATTAGAAAATCAAGTATTTTATTTAATTTTTACTAATCTGCAATAACGCTAGAGCACGCCTATACACATATCTAGCCTTCGAGGGATCAAAAAGGGTGTATTCAGAAAAAATATATATCAGTATTTATCTTAACTATATATGTTTCTGTGTGGTGTTGAGTCCGATGTTTTGTTATCACGACAGCAGCAAGTTTTTAAAAAAATAAAAATAAAAAATATCCAAAATATTAGAACTTCTGTCTCGTTGTCAGTCTTCAGTTTATACAATTTCCAAAAAATACAATTTTACATTAGGTAAGGAAGGTATTCCAACCAGAATACATTTTTGAAATCTAGTTTTCAAAAAAAAAAATTGGAAGAAATTCTATTTATCAAGGAGAAAACCTCTTAAACCTAGGATGTAGACACGTGATAGTCAAACATCCGTGTAGCACGAACGACCTCTTTTGGAATAGCAGCCTTAATGATCTCGACTATGGAAGTGAAGAGGATGGAACTTCACGATTTGTGATTCGCCGTCAATCATATCTTGAATTCTTTCTCCATTGCAGTACTCATGAGGTCTGCAGAAACCTTACATTACACCCATAAAAGACGCATCGGAAATAACTTCAAGATTTCCTAAAATAAACCTTTTTTTTATATATAATTTTAATTCTTATTTGAGACTGGTTTATTTGTCAATTATAATAAAAAATATCCATTAAGTCTCAACCTGTTTATTTTCTACACCTACGTTTCGGCCCTTCCAGCCATTCTTTAGGGTATCCTATTCTAAACATTACAGCTTATAAAATTTGCAGGCCATTCTGCCTTTGTCAGATTGTATTTTAGTTTATCAACCTTTATCTAATCTAATCAAATTTTCTAATATTATTACACTTACGCTTTCTAATATAACCTGAAAATGTAATAATATTATATCCTATGTAAATGTAATGAGAATAGCCTGCAAAATTTATGACAACATTGAAGCTGTGATTTTGAGAATAAGCTATTCTTGAGAGTGGCCGTAAGGACCGAAACGTAGGAGTGTAATAATAAGACAATAAAAAGATTGAGACTTAATAGGTATTTTTTATCATAATTGAATAACATTTTTATTATAGTCGTAAAAAAACAATAAATCATTATATATCAAATTATTACTCTATGGTTTTATA
>NW_027116348.1:2006007-2017821 GCF_000696795.3 Halyomorpha halys | reverse complement strand
TACAGTGATTATGAAACACTTTATTTTTCCCTGTATCTTCATGACGAATAAAAATACTGATGTGTAAGCATATGAAACTTTTAATCTGCTTCCATTTTGGAATAACTTCGATATTGTGGCAAGCACTAAATAAATCTATGTACATGGTGTTTACCCATTTACATGGTCATAATTACTTTAATTACCTACGCAAAATCCTATATCCCTATCCTACAACCTTAATTTTAGAAAAAATAAATGGAGCTAAATTTAAAGTAAAAACACCAGTGTGATCAGGTGGGGTCTTTAGTCTTGAAACCGTTCATGGTACTACTCAGACCAGATTTCTCACTATTAGATTTTGTAAGTTGTTTTAAGTGTAAAAAAAAATATGCTGGCGAAAAGAGTGTAACTAATTTCAGTTAATTGTTAAACAGAGCTTTTTGAAGATTTTTCTTAAATCATATTCATTTGTCACATTGAAACAAAACAGTGAAAGACCAAGAAGAGCTTCTATATGTCCCTCACGACCAAACTTTGTATGTTTGTTAATTAAATTCATCAAAACCTTTTTATTAACATAAAACAATCATGATACTAATGTCAGGCATGTTAAAATTTATAATTTGAATGATATTTTATTTTGTTAATAAAAAATCATATGAATAGGTCCAATACTAGTTGGAGTCAACCACTTAAGATCTTATCAAAACTGTATCCAAGGCCTATTCATGTATTTCCTATAATAAACATTATTTAAAGTTGAAGGTAGTCAACAACGTAAGTAAAGATTTTAAGATTTGACTTTTTTTTTTTTTTTAAATACAATTAGAAACTTAAGTTTCTCAAAATGCTCTAATACAGAACATTACATTTAAAATATCAATAAAAATAAACTAATAGTCGTATACAGCAAACATATTCCGTATTATCGGATTATACCTTCTACGGATTGAATAAAAATCTATATTCTAAGGTTTGAAATATAATTATTAAATTCTCCATTATTCATGTAAAAGTGGATAAATCTCTGACTACGACGTTAGTTAATACATTCCTAATCTTCTCAAAGATTATTCGACAAATCTTCTTTGAGACACAGCTTTAACTAACCAGCAATATAACTGAATAGGCTTAATATTGTTGCTAACCACCATTTCAATCCTAAAATCTGTTTTAAATTCTTTAGTCAGACGTTGTTTTGCCAATTCATTTTATAAATACGTACTATAGGATGCCACACGATGAAAAAAAAATCATTTTCGGACCAATTTAACAATTTGATTTCAAGTTATTTTTCAATTAGACAATGAGAGAAGTGAGGTAGACCAAACGAAAGTTTGTTCGACAAGGTCGAGGATGTTAAGAAATATTACAAGAAAAACAATAATTTCTTCAAGAGGGTTTGAAAATAGATCGATTTGTAAAGTTAATATGAATTCAGGAATGTAACAGTTAAATACAGAAAGTTAAGTCTTCTGAACAGTTTGTTTAATTTCAACTGAAAATAACAAGAATATTAAAATTATTTATTGACAATACCATTACTACAATACATACCACTCCATGTACGGAATAATACTTTTTTGTTTAACGATGTTGCCGAGCTTTCGCTGTTGTGACAAACACTTAGCACAAACAAAATTGAAGGATCTATTTCTCTCCATGACCTTTTTCTTTAGTTTTCTATTCCAATAGA
Organism: Halyomorpha halys; assembly: GCF_000696795.3. Taxonomy (NCBI): domain Eukaryota; kingdom Metazoa; phylum Arthropoda; class Insecta; order Hemiptera; family Pentatomidae; genus Halyomorpha; species Halyomorpha halys. The sequence continues at coordinate 2,016,143 of NW_027116348.1, read as the reverse complement.
CGTCCTCACCAAAATAACAGTAACGTTTATCCTGATAAAGAATGTTGAATTCAGCAATTATTAAGAAAACCCTTTAAGAAAAACATATTTTTACCATTTTCATCTCGAGTGCAAATTGAACTAAATAACGAAGTGTCTGGAAAGAAATAGTGATTTAACCAATTATAAATTTATAAATTAACACTGAAGGTCAGAATGAAATGTAATATTTATTTTAATGAAATTCATAACAGCGTTCGAGCACATTATTTAAATAAAATAACACATATTGTTGTGTAGATTTCTAAGAGGGAGGGGAATAGCAAATTTGATGTTTATTAAAAAGGATCATTAAGTAGAAATGTATTGATATCAAATAAAAAATAAAATGAAGGTTTGATGTACAAGTTAAATAGGATATCGCTAGTTAATAATATTTAGGCTGGTGTAGATTATTTATAGTTGAAGGAATAAATTGTTGATTGCTGTATAATTTGACAGGTTTTATGTATGTACAATTATAAATTACATTCAATTGGAAGTTTATTAACCTCAACAAATTTTTATGAATTGACTTACCAGACTTCCTAAAGAGAAAATCCAGAGACAGGTTTTTATTATGTATGTAGAAAGGCAGTGAGCGTTCTTCATTCTATGATATAAATTTTATGACTACACCCTTTCATAAAATTCTTATTCTGATTCTTGTAGAATCCCATAGTTTTGGTCCGTTATTCAAAACAGGTTTCAGTAAAGAGTCATATTTTCATTTTTGTTTCATCAAAGGGTATTAATTGTTTGTTTTTTCGATAAGTAGGGAAGGGAGAAATTAATTAAAAATTGAAGCAATATATTTAAATGATATATTCTGTTAAATATGGTAAAACATCGGTTTCTAGACTAAAAATATGATAAGATTTAGAAGTCTGGACAAATCCCATCCATTTTTACATATAAATGTTAAAATAATATTATAAATTAAAAATTATTATTCATTTAATCTTTTATTTATTCTCATCTTATTTCATTAGTTTTCTGATTCTTAGTGAATAATTATTTTTATTTCTGTTATATTTACTTTTCTGTTTTTACGTGTTATTATTTTTCTTGTTCATTATAAATAAATACTCTGTTACTTCTTTTTTTATATATTTATTGTTGTACATATTATTTTTATATAATTTTATACATATATTTACATAACTTTTAACCTCACCTTATTTTATTTTATTGTCATCTTATTATGTTACATATACAAAATAATTTTTTAGCCCTGATAAGGCCCTGTAAAGTGTGGCGAAACGTCGGCAAATAAATAGTTGATAACTTTTTTTTATTCCTTTTTAACCACACCCCCAACAATCTCCCCCATATCTAGTAGTAAAAATAAGTGGCTTTCCACTTTTTATGTACTGACAGTTGTCAATATAATATAATATAATTATAAATAACATAAATTCAGAATTGAATAATCAACCTCTATAGATAAAATAATTTGTAGATGGGCTCCGTAATAGACGTGTGTCCAAAAGGTAAATAAAAGGAAATAAGAAGTAGTCAGGTTTTTTTTCATCATGAAAAGAAAAAAAATATTACTATAATTTTCGCAGTTTAAAATAGGTTTTATTTAGAACTGCAATTTAAAAAACTAAATAAAAAACCTTCGCGTAAAACGAAGCATGATAGAATTCTAAAAGGCTAATAAGATCAAAGTACTTCAACATAATTAAGTATTTTAAAGTAAATACTCCTGTGAATTGGACTGTACTCGTTAGAAGAGTGGCATTTAGATGGACGTTTGGGATTTGGTTTAATTAAAAATTAAAGCATTATATTGAAATAATACATTTAGTTAAATGTTGTAGTAAATCATCCAACAAATCCCAGGACTAAAGATATGAGAAGTTTCTAGAAGTCAGAACAAATCCTATTCATTTTTGCATTTATTGCATTGGATTTATCATAATTTTCGAAGTTTAAAAAAGTTTAAAATTAGAACAGCAATTTAAAAACTAAATAAAAAACCTTCGCGTAAAGCGAAGTATGAACAAAAAGGCTAATAAAATCAAATTACTTCAACATAATTAAGTATTTAAAAGTAAATACTCTTTGGTTTTTTCTCAATTATGTAGTGATTGTTATCAATATAATATAATTATGAATAATAGAAATTTAAAAATGAATATAAAGGTTGATAAAATCTAACTACTTCTTAGACAGTAATTTGTAGATGGACGGATGTCCGAAACGTTATTCGGAAGATAAAATAAAGGAAATAAAAAGTAGTCAGAGATTTTTTTATCTTGAAAAGAAAACAAATAATTACATTTTTTTTTTTTTTGTCATGAAATGAAAAACAATAAGTACAAAAATTTTATAGTAGTTTTCGAAGTGTAAAATAAGCTTTATTTAGAACTGCAATTTAAAAAACCTTCGCGTAAAGCGAAGCATGACAGAAATCTAAAAGGCTAATAAGATCAAAGTACTTCAACATAATTAAGTATTTTAAAGTAAATACTCCTGCAAATTGGAATGTACTCGTTAGAAGAGTGGCATTTAGATGGACGTTCGGGATTTGGTTTAATTAAAACTTAAAGCATTATATTAAAATAATACATTTAGTTAAATACTGTAGTAAAACATCCAACAAGTTTCAGGACTGAAGATATGAGAAGTTTTAGAACTCGGAAGATAAAGTAAAGGAAATAAAAAAATAGTAAGGGATTTTTTTTATCTTGAAAATAAAATAAATAATTAAATTTTTTTTTTCATGATAAGAAAACAAATAAGAAAAAAAATTATCATGATTTTCGAAGTTTAAAATAGGTTTTATTAGATCCACAATTAAAAAAACAATTTTAAAATCAAGACGACAATATTAAAAAAATATAATGTAATATAACAAATATGACCATACTTATATAAATAAAAGTATTATCAGCAATAACAGTTGTTGTTCTTCAGAGAGAAAAAAAAAATTTAGGAACAAACCAAAGCTCTTCAGACAATACTTTTCTTTAAAAAGTAAAACTAAATTCAGTTCGTAAAGGTTCAAATCTGTTTTTTAAGCTATTGAATTATAGTTTATTGATTATGTTATTACTTATTGAAGATATTATCTTACGGCTAGGTTAAAATAGTGAATAATCTTATTTATTTACTCTCCTTATGTAAAATGATGATCTTAAAGGTTTATATACAATTAACTATATGATTTATTTATACCACTTACGATTGTCCTTTTATTGTAAACTCACAAGGGACACGCTGACTGCTCGTACCTTGGATACGTCCTCTTCTACTCAAGGTAAGGAATGATGACATTGACCCAAATTATAAAGCCATAGAAGTGTTTTTTGTATTCTGCTTATTTTTTTCTCTAAATATGAGGGTCAAAACAGGTTATAATAATGTGTCACATAAAGAAAGGGCAGTGAGGCATAAAGTAAACAGGAAGTTATTTTTTATCGACTTTGAAATGTGCATCGGAAATGTTCATGGTGATTCATATCATATCCCTCATATTTTTTTCAAATCTATATCTATAGCCTGTACAACAAACATGATATATATTTACCAACCACCACTTAACTTATTGGAATGAAATCGCAAAAAAGTAAAATATGTGTGTATATAAATACTGTTTAATTACCGGAAAGAAATTATTGTAGGAACTCAAAATTCCAATATTGAATATTAAATTTGAGCTTGTAATAGAAAACTTTATAAGTCACATTTCCGAATATAACAGCTTTTCAAGTTTCGGACTCTTCTTCGTTGATTTGGAGGTTTTTAAATATTTTTATTTAACTTCATGTGAGAAAACAGCTATGAAAAATTATAAAATGTAAGTAAAACTCAAAGAAATACATACTGGCATTTTTTTTTAATTAACAATCTTGAAAAGGCGTAAAATTGATAAACATTTTTTCTATCTTTTCACAGAAACAATACTAATCGACAGAAGTTACCGATTTATCAAATGAATAAACTTAAGATACTACTTTTTTTTAAATGCGATGTTAGTAGTTGACCATAAATTAATTTGCAGAGAAGATGGTCAGGATTGCGGTCAGAAAATAAAGAAAATATGTTTTGCACGAAACGTTCGTGCCGAAGATTCGACCTAAATTTCAGAACATATATTTTTATAACTTTGGCCAATGAAACTCTACCAGAGCTCACAAATATAACCAATCAAAACAAAAATTATGATTGAGCAACTTTTAATCATCATTATTAAATATTAATTAATTGATTAATTACTGATTTGATTAATTTTAAATGTTGTTAAATATCTGTACATGTTTGACTTACTGGTTTAAAAAAATAAAGCGATTATTCCTTATCAAACAAATCACAGAACTGCTTCTTAATTGTTGGATAAATCAAAACTTCAGTTTCGGGTTAAACAACTTTTGCATAAAATGCTGATTTTTTCATCTTTCATCATTTTATACATTAACGACTAAATATGTTTAGTCTCTCTATTAAATAAAAACGTTGTTAGAGTTCACCATGTAATATTTTATTTTACTCTCACAGCGAATTTAAAACTTTTATTTAATAAAACTTTTTAAATCCTTAACGTACAAAAATTTCAAACTAGACGGCGAGTTGAAAACTTAAAGCCTAAACAGTTAGGAAAGAAAAGGAAGCACAATATATATAACACTACATTTAATAAAAAAAGTAATACAATCTAAACTTAATCTGTACTTCAAGTAAATTATTTATACAATTTGGGCATCAAGTAGTATAATTAACGGTTGTATAATTCGTAAAACATGGGTTGGTTTGGCATTAGGTGGACAAGGGGTATCCATCTAGTTTAAAATTAGTTCATTAAAGTGGTATAACGAAATATCTCTACTATCATTTAAGATTCCCAATTATAAAATTATAATTTAAACCTATTTTAAAGTGAATTTTCGAGGAAAATAAAAAATAATAACACATTTTTGTAGATAGACTATCTAACAGGTGAAGCCTAATGATCATTATTTTTTATTTATATCGTTTTAATAGGGTTAGTTATAATTAACTAAATATATATATATATATATATATATCAGATATTATTTTTTATTTACACTTATGGTCTATTGGTGACCAAGGTATTTTCAAAACCTTGCTATATATTTTATGTTATAATCATTATAACTCTTTGAGACTGAAGGTAGATGAGACAAGAATAACATTCATAAATCAGGTCTATGATATCTGATTAGGAATAATGAACAATTAGCAGTGAAGGCAGCCTGTTCCTTAAGGACAGCAACTATGAAGATGCAAGGTTGACTTCGCAAATGGCCGTAAGACGGCTTTAGCTAGACCATGAAAAGAAAACGTATGTACGAGCCGAACGACCTCTTACAAAAATTGGACCAGTTATGAAGATTAGGCAGTCAGCTTGACCTGCTCCTGAATGTTCCTATTTCAGGCCGTTAAGAACGCATTCATACCTAATATTTTAAGTAAAAGTATTTCCATCTTCTATTTTTAGTTGTTTGTTGTGAAAACCGTAGAGAGGGGTTTCACCTCTAATATTATTTTTACAGCTAACCGGTTTTTTCTTCAGAGGGCGTTTCGAATGACTAATGAATCAAAAAGTGTGTCACAACAGGAAATAACTATAATAAAAAAGTTTTCGATAACGCTGAATGGCTGATTTTTTTTTATGGATATGTTTTAAGCATGTTTATATTTAATAATTCGACAATCTTAAGACATGCTGTTACAAAATACTTATATCTAACGAAAAAAATTTTATATATTGGTATTATATCCAAGGATTCACTTTGATCGTAAAAATCAAACATTTATTTTTACTCATTTTATACACTTATTACTAAATATAAATCGTTAAAAAATCAATTTGACAAAAGAAAAATCATTATCTTGGATTCCTAAGTATAAGAAGTGATCAAATGTATTTTAAACAACATGAAAAAATATATTCGCTTAGGTATCAAAACAACAGAAGACCTTTGTTTTAATACGTAATATCTAATCAGAATTTGTATACTCAATAACATATTATAGTAGATTACAAATATATATATTATATTTATAATGTTTAAGCCCTCCATAAGCATTGAAGTCTCCTATGACTAATTTTAAAATGAGATATTTTTACTTTTCATGTTTTTTTAATAAAATAAAATTAAGTGAAATTGTAATAAAATCCTGTAATTATTTTGAAAACAAACTTGGATCTAATGGTTCTGGGAATATTATTAAAAATATTATTAACCGTTACTTTTTATTCGTTGGTTACATTTTATCATGGAAATCACGTACAGGTGATGTTAAGAATGAGAATAATACTATGATGAGGGGAAACTTCAACGTCGATATTATTTTGTTGGTCAAACCAGGGTGTCTTTTGTTACACTCAATTAGCAGTTTATTAGTTAACCTATTCAGTTAGCTAATTTATAGTTTATTACTTAACCTAGTTAATTAGGTAATTTTTAGTTTATTGCTAAACCTCGTTAATTAGTTTTACTAAACATTGATTAAGGACTTACATTTAATCTTAATTGTATAAAAAAATGAATTCACATGTTCCTCTTGAACGATTCATATCCCTTTCAAATAGGCTAATAAAACTATATTTCGGTTTTATAAATAATTGATTTAAATATTTATATATGTGACGATAAAACTTATAAATAACTAAGTAAGAGCTTCCTGATTTCTTATTTTATATCCTACTTTTAATGATATTAAACATTAAAATTTAATATTATTATCTACTGAATGAGACATTCATTGTTGTGTTGATGGTGAAAGAGAGAAAAGATAATCCTAATAATTTCAAAAGGATATATTAGGGAAGATGAGAGAAGTAGTGAACTACTACATGTCTATGATCTATAAATTGCAACTAAAATTTAAAAATGTGGGAGATTGTAAAGGCATTTACTGTTATGATTTCAGAAGTATTTTTTCTAAAAAAGAAAAATATAGAAAAACGTTGTTTGGAATTACTGACTAGCTTCCTTAAATACCTATTTTTTTTTAAATAATGAATTATGCTACACTAGCCCCATAATAAATTAAATAGGAACTATTCTGTAGTGCGTTTATAAGAAGGACTATAGACATTTTATATTATATATTACTTTACTATACTCATGCCTCCAATATAATTCAGTTGTTTCAAAAAAAGAAATAGGATGGATTATTACCACAAAATCTCAATTAAGCTTTTAAAAAAAAGTTGTGTTACTATGAAATATAACGCTGTCTACATAAAAATTACAATTCAGGAATGGAAATTGAAAAGGCTATAAGTGCCAGAAATACAAAAAATGAGATTTTGACATTATAGCGAGGATGAAACCAACACCAACGCCAATGGAATGGTGATAGCTGCAAGTTCCTATCTTATAGGAATATAATTTAGCTACCTGTTTTTATATTTTTCACCTTTTTTTTTTTTTGTTTAGTTACCTAATTTTTTTGGCACACACAGCCTTTTCCATTTCCCTCCCTCAATTATCTCAAGTATATTACATATGAATTTTTGTTTAAAATGCCTTAGTAAATCTAACCATGTGTAAATAACAACACACATAATAAAAATTAATTAATAAAAAAAACACTGTAATTTAATAATATTTCAATCAGAAATTAACAATACATTAGACAGTACCTAGATAGTGAAACAAATTAAACCACAGTCAGTTTTTATGTGCTTATGTTCCGCTCTATGACTGCTTATGTCTCTACTTACAAAATTATTTCTTAATATTTTTTGTTATCTTCACGACTCAAAACTATCCTCTTCGTAACTATAAAGATGCTCTTACTCCTGTTTCGATTATACGATAAAGTTTCAGTATTTTTGGAAGAGGAGAATTGATGAAACGTAGTAGACCACGGACTTTTTTCCCTGCAAGAACAATAGCAAAAAAACAAACTCAAATTTTAATTTATCAAACAATTATCAATGGTCAGAAAATTCACTTATAGAATTTCAAGAAACTATTTTACCAATTAAATTATCATTTAAAATACGTCAAATAATGAATCTAATTTTTAAATATACTTTCTCTCAACCTATTGTATCTATGAAAATTATTTTTTATTTAATATTAACGTATTTATACTTTAAGAAAATTCATTATAGCAACGCAATGTTTTTGTAGCAACATAGAGACAATTAGTAACGCTGCAATTTTCTTGAAGTTTCTACACATACAGCAATAGGCTGTGTAACTTGCCCTGTAAAATTTGCGTGTTCACGTTAAAGGCTAATACAATGCCTTCCCTACACTTGATTTCTGTAGTAATCGAAGGTTTCATTTAAGTCTGTTAAATCCATTAGTCGTGGTTATTGTATCGAATAACTATTGAAAACAATTTTTAACTAAACAATATATAATACTTCTATTTATTTATTTTTTCATGATTAATAATAAATGAGAATTGCAACTTATATTAAATATTTACGTTAATACACTGAACATGACCACAGTTATGTTAGAACAAATTATTAAATCTATTATATATACTAGAAGGTCAAAAGGATTTGTTATTTTTTTTCAAACGTCTTGGTAAATAAGCAAACGTAACTCTATAAAGAAAGTCTGGTGGAAAGTCAGAATATAAAATATATTTTATCACAATTTGTTTTTCCTAATTTATCAGACCAATATAACATAAATAAAACGTACTATGCTTGCGTAGACATTATTTATTTATAATCAGATACAATATATTAACTTAAAATACAACTCATTGCCTTGGTTTGGCAAGAATCTAGGAAAATTGGCAAAATATTTTTTCCTCCAGATATCATTCAAAGCAAAGATGTTAACCTTCCAAATTAATTTTAGTGTCAACGGTTAAAAAATGGAACTTGAAGTGTGACATAGTTCTATCTAGAGTTCAGTTTTTTTTTTTTTTTTTGTTTTGTTTTGAAGGCAATTCACAGCGAAGGTGATGTTTGCCTAGTTATCTACAGATGACCAACATTTTGTGGGACCGCCACTTAATGAAAAAAGTTAATACCCCAGATCCGGCGCCGTCTGCAGATCTCAAAACGGTAGACCTAGGCCTAACCATCTGAGCTACGGACGGCCCAGAGACAACTCTTAATAGGAAATTGTTACGTAGAAACTATGTTTCTCAAGATTAAGGTTATAACAGCAACAAACTTATCAAACTAAAGTAACACTCGCTTCAGGTTTTAAGTTACCTAATAAGGCATTTTCCTCTACGTTTACTATTTTTAAAGAAATTTTTCTTATTTAACAATAATATTAACCAGCAACCATTTGGTGTCCGAAACGTTGTTTGGAAGATAAAGTAAAGGAATTTAAAACATTTTATCATAAATTAATTAAAACCACAATTAAAAAAACAAAATATTTTTGCATTAAGTGAAGCAACGCTTATACACACACATGCACGCAATTCTTTACACATATGCAAGTCAAACACACGTAAATATATTAAACATAGATATATAATTATATTATTAGTAATTTTTCATACTAAATACGTAATTATAAATACATTTTGTCAATGTTTAGTATATTTACGTAAATATTTATTGCAAATTATTAAATATTAGTATTTAATAAAGTCATTTTTTGTAATTGATTAGTGATGATATAATTACAATAGACAAAATAATTTAATGTTTTAAACTTATGGTTAAAAAAAATTAAAAAAACAATTGGAAAGTAAAGAGGGGGAATAAAAAAATTTAAATTAAAAGTAAACCAAACTTTGGTCGTAAAAAAATAGTTGAAATATAATTCAAATAAAACACTGTAAAGAGGTTGTTTTCTAAATGAGCAAAGATAGACGACTTTTTACTTTTATTGTGTCCATTTATTTTTAAGAGTAATTTATTTTAAAAAGTTCATCACTAGTGAAGGAAGTCCATACGTAATACGCTTTGAATATTTTTTTAAATTATTTTTTAAACAAATTTAATTATACATCTTAGAGACTTACTTGGAATCCACACACAAGACTGAAACGACAAGAAACTGCTCGTAGATTCCGATTGCTACAACACTTACTTGACAAACGCTAGAGACTTCCCATTCACTACAAAAAATTAGTATACACTACAATAATCAGACCAATTTGGACATATGGAATTGAGCTCTGGGGCTCCACCAAACCATCAA
>NW_027116348.1:1950192-2000363 GCF_000696795.3 Halyomorpha halys | reverse complement strand
TCCTACTTATCTGATTGGCACTTATGAATAATTTATTTATTAATGTTTCTATTTATGAGCAAAATCACACTTTCATTAGTTATTCTTCTTATTTTATTTAGTTCCGTCTATTAATTCGAACAAATTCATGTTAAAGAACAAAAGAAATAACTATTGTTAATACTGAAAAATGGATCAATATATATGTTAGTTGACCAGTCCCATCTGAATCGCCTGTCTGTGGTTTATTCTCAGGGTACCGTAACTAACCTTCTCCGGTAACTGGCTATATGGTCGTACCACTGACCTACTAAGTCTAGACGGGTTATGGCGTAGCAGGATCATCTCGTCCGCGTTGATATTAAATGTGTTTATAACGTATACTCATTTATTTTCTATGCATAGTATTAAATATAAAACGCTAAAGTGAAATTCAATAGCTTTTTAACTTACATATGTCCTCTTGTAAAGTATATTTGTACAGTACAGTATAAGTTACAATACATACATAAGTATTCTGATAAATACTAAAATCTTTAAAAAACAATAAATAAGATAAGATAAAATTAGGATGGTCCAGGAGTGGTCAAAGAAGTAATTCAAATAGCAATTAAACTATAAAACTGAGCCGAAGTTTCGCCCCACTTTGAAGGCTTCATTAGAACAAAAAAAGATGCAAAGAATTAAAATAAAGTAACAAAGTGAGAGACAAGATAAAATGAAAAAAAAAAGTAAAATAAGTTGCGGCTAAATATGATTTAAAATTGTTTAAATAAATAAATTTTATCCAATTTTAGTCTTAAAACTATTTTTATTTTTTTTATAAGTCCGACGTTTCGGCCATCCTCAAGGATGATCTTAATACAATTTTAGAACCACATCATTTAAAAAAAAACAAATTTATGCAGGCTATTCTGCCCAGTTCATTACTTTCAGTCCACAAATTACCCTACTTTGTCAACTCTTCACATTAAATTAAAAATTTTAATTTTTTATCACACTCAACCTTTTCTATTGTAATCTATCACGACAATATAAATTATAATAGAGAAGGTTGACTGTGATAAAAAGTTTTAATTCTTAATTTAATGTGAAGAGTTGACAAAATAGGGTAATTCGTAGACTGAAAGTGGGCAGAATAGCCTGCATAAAATTGTTTTTTAAAATGATTTGGTTCTAAAATTGTGCTAAGATGGCCGAATAGCCCGAAACGTCGGACTTATACAGAAATAAAAATAGTTTTGAGACTAAAATTGGATAAAACTTATTTATTTAAATAATAATAACGACTCCAAAGAAAGTTTTGAAGATTATATATAAATGATTTAAAATATCTGCAAATTCGAAAAGGTATTCTATATAAACATTAATGAAGATGGAAATAATAACAAATGATAAAGTAGATAAAAAATAAATATAAAAATTATTTCTGTTTATTTGTTATTTATTATTCCTTTTTTATTAGTTACTATTTACTTTTTATTAATTGTCTAATACCTTTTTTTAATTCTTCTTTATTTATACTTTTCTCTTACTTTATGTTAGTTCCGTTTTAGTTCTGATGAACTAAATTTGCGACTCTCGAATTGGATCTCATTAAATAGTTTAATTACTATTTGAGTTTTTTCTTTGACTTCACCCGGACCAACTTCCTTTACAAATTGCACAAGGTCATTCAACGTTTTCGCCCAAAAAAAGGTATTTTTGTATTTACACAAAAATATACAAATATACTTATATAATAAAACAGTGTTCATCTTTAAATACCAAGAGAAAAATTGTTTATTATTCCCACTTAATCTAAAAATGAGAATAACCTCTTTTGACTGTAATGACTGTAACTCTGTAATCAATGCAGAAAATGTGCTCAGTTGAACACAATTTTCTTCAGTCTCAATATTATAAAAGTAGTTTTGAATATAAATAACCTGTGTAGATAAAAAAAAATTGTAGAAAATCATGCATATGAGATTCATTTATAATAATTTATTAATCATTATAAAAATGGGTGATCAATCAGATAGGGATTAGTTCTCTGCATCCTAACAATTGTTTAAAATCTTAATAAAGACAGATCAATACATTAATATATGTTGGGAACAAAAGCGATCTTTAGATTAGGCCAGCTACGTGGCTAAAAAATTACATAACAGACAACCCACACAAACGAATAAATTAATAAAGAAATATTTTTAAGATTGGATTAGATAAAAGAAAATTCTGACAAGAATTAGGGCATCAGTTATACAATATTATAATGAAAAATTCATTCTGAAAAATAACGTTAGTACTTAACCAATTGCAATACTTTTCCTCAACACGAATCGAAGTCGTTGGTGTTCCAGCAGCGATTTCGTGGGATGAAAGGATACTTTTTAAGAATTATTTTAGTTAATAACAGACTATGTGAGGTATGTAACAATGGATGGTAGATATTAAAAAAATATATACAGTTATTTAGAAAAAGCCAATACACTTTCTAAAAGAGGTTTTCTTGAGTCCCAACCAAACCTTTCCCAAACCATATAGTTCTGCCAAACCAACGATTTAGGCGAATAAAAAACTCGTAGTTCGACAAAGGGACGAGAGAGCTGCGGAAGGTAAATCTTTGGCATCCTTGCTTGTGGAACCGATACCAAGGAACTTGTCAAGAAGACAAAATGTAGCCTATTTTAAAATGCAGACCGGCCACGAATTCCTGTCAAAACATTTGTTCAAAATTGGTGTTTTTGGTGCCCACTCTGCAAACTTTGCCAGCTCAAAGAAATGACATCGGCTAACTTTGAATCTTGTCCATTATTTCTGTGATTTTTTTATTACCTTCAGAATATTTATATTTGGTCAAAGTACACACAAGTATACACATTACAAGCCTTCTAATAACATCTTCATTTCGAACCATTATTCCAATATCTATTATCCCATAATTTGAAATTAATAAATGAGAAGATATGAAGTTTTAATCAATTAAAATAAATTGTAGAAAATCAACAACGAAATATCTATAAAAATTTAAAACAAAGTGAATAAAGTAATAAATCTATTAATAAATAAATCTATAAATAAGAATAAATCTATTAAAAAAATAATTAATTCCGATTCAGCACCCTAAAAACACCATATATTAAAATTTTAGCCCCAAATTAAAACAATAAAATGTTTCTCATTTGTCAAAGAGAGTATCTTTTAATATTTTCCAATTAAAGACTAATAATTTGAAACATTTATTTCTCGTACGTACTATAATGTAATTCAAATACTTTTACTCTGTTGGAAACATGAGTCATGTCTCTTTCTGCTGATAAAAATAAAATATACATTTACTAAATTTGAAGGCAATAAAAAGTCACCCGAATGGATTATAGCATTATAAATATATTGTCATATACCTCAAATTTAAATTGACCTGGTACAGACCTATTATATACTTTTAATTCTATTATATCATAATTATACTATTAAAATTTGTAGTTGTGAAAGATTTTTGTGCAACTTAACTGGCTTTACATATCATAGATTTGCGAAACATCTGTACGTGATGGAAGCACGAAAACTGAGCAAATTTTTGGTATTTCAAAAAGTTCCGTTTCCTATACTTGGTTAATTAGAAACATAAACCTTTTTAAATATAAAGACACAATTGATTGCACATTATTATCTCAGATTTTCTTATCAATAGGAAGAGAACACTAACTTATTTACCTTAAAGTACCACTAAACGTTTGTAAGAAAACTAATGTTTTAAACAAGAGTATTTAGAAAATTATCTTTAAAAATAGGCTGGAATACACATCAGAATCTTGATCAAAATCCATCAATCATTACTCATTATGCTAAAACTCTATCTTTATCAACGATAGGATCTATAGCGCTTTCATCTTTCGGAATAGAATGAAATACAGGATAAGATAATCTTAATCAATGATAATATTTAAGTTCAATTTGTTGATGAGAATCAATCCTATCTAGCTTATTTTTAGAGAACCATAACTGATTTATTGGATGGCTATGATAGATTTCATATCTATGAAATTGCTAGATTTTAATTTCTATAGAAATGTAGTGCAGTTAACAAATAGAAAGACGATACTTTAGAATTATATGGATCGTTTTATCATTATAAAATTAATTTAAAAGTTAAAAAAAGTTATCATAACAGATTCTAAATATCTTGTTATTTATTAATTTTGTATTTAGCAACCCTTAAATTAAATTCTACACGAAATATATAAATACTCTATGATAAATTATTTTTGTCAGTAAATTGTTTTAATTAAGTAATTTGAATATATCATAATATATAATTCGACATCAGTCAAATAGATTAGATCTGTTTTTCATGCATGTTAATAATAGTTGTAATCAGAAATCAAATTAAAACGATTTAATTAATAATGAAAACATTATTTTTAATATTAAATAGATATCACTACACTAACATACTAACACACTAACTTTAAATAAAATACAAACAGTTTAACGAATAAAAATCTATTGATTTTTTGGTAAAAATGCATATTATTTGATTGCAATGTCTAGTATAACCGACTAGTCTGCATAATAAAGAGATTTTTACACACCGAACCGTTTTTTTATATTATCTATCTGTTATATTGTATTACATATTATATGTTATTATATATATATGTCTTACGAATATTATATTTGGTATAATGCTAAAAATAAATAAATAATATTCGTTTTGAAAACTATATTATCACTTTTTTGTTCACCAGCTGTTGTAGAAACACGTATACAATAGGAAAACTATAATTTCAGAGGTATTCGAGTACGGATGTCACGTTTGAGTGTTTTTAGGAATCCACGTCGCTGTTACCTCTACTTAAAAGAAAATTGATTTAGGAACAGGCGTGAGCAGCATTCTTTGTTATATGTCTTTCCATATTCTCCACCCGAGCGGTGGGTCCAGCTATAATTGTTTTCAGTAGTATGTTGTCACAACAATTTTAAACATTTTTTTTGTTAAGAATAAACGAAATTTAACAATTTCGGACAATAAAAATGTTTAGTTAAACCTTTTGGACTTAAGTTCTAAGCTGGATCATTCTACGTCAACTTAATAAGATTTTGAACCTCAATAACTCAGATTTTTTTTTAATTTTGCATAAATGTATAAATATATGTATAGACTTGGAAAACGTGAAATTTTATTGTGATATGTCCGATAACAAGTTTTAGAATTGCTCAAGAAGGATCCTTATAGAAGCTATGGGATGGATGTTATTTTTCGGTGTTTTCTATGTACCTTTTTATGATATGCAATACTAAATAAGTTAATATAATTTATTATTTCTCAAAACAAAATATCAAATTTTTATTTTCTTAGAAAAAATTTTAAAATTTATTCCTTGAGTAGGCTGTGTTAATCTGAACCATAGGACAAAATATAAATATTGGGCTGCAATGGCCTCAATGTAAAAATATTAAAAACTTAAGTTCCAGTCTCACAAATTCTATTCTTCATTAATATTATTACATAAATGTTAATATTAAAGTTTTTTTTTTTTTCGTCCCCTTGGTAGACCTCGGACTCTCCAGCTTGAAGTCATCACACCACCACCATCACCAGCCGGAATGGCCTCACCCCATTTCTTGTAAGCCCCCCAGCTATCATGCCACCAATGTATAACCGCCTTCAGCAGACCATGTTTTTTGCTCAACTTATAATGCCATACGGCAAACGAAGATATAATGTAAATTTTTACATATATAATGTATTGCATTATATTATAATGTAATCTGTAACCATATATAAAAATAAAGAGGTTTTATTATTTATTATCTAATAAATATTAGATAGTAGTGAATAAGTTGTGAGACGAAAAATCGTTCGAAATGGTAGATGGTAGAGCAACGGTTGACATACTGAAAACCCTGAAAATGGATACGATTTACCCGATTGATGTTTATATAATTTAATATATATAAACGTGAATAAAAAAAAATTAAGTATAAAAATATTTAATTATTATTCAAAAGGGAAAAAAATGCAATAATACACGTAAAAATAACTTATTTTATGTACCAATAGAATGAGTGATTGGAGTTTAGACATAATACAAAAAAAAATTGGAGAGTGAAAACTAATAGTCGAGTAAAAATAGCTTTAATGTTCGCTGTAATTAAAACTAATTGTTAATTAGTTTCTGTCAATGGATTCATATATAAAAAGGTTTTAAAATTACGATGGTAATAAGTTTACCATTCCGAATAAAGGGGTCCCGTAATACCTTAGAAAATTGGTAATAAACTTAAATATTTACTGCGGTTATTTTAAAAAATCTGCCATTTAGGTCTACGCTCCGCCACTTGGGAGTGGAAAACATTTTACCATCGTATTTTTTCGGAATAATTTTACGGCGAAATCCATAGAATAACATTAGTTTACAGTTACATTTAGGTCAACTTGCAATTTTATAATATGGGATAAATATAAAACGAAATATGGATAGATTCTAAATTTTGGGTATGAATAGGCTCTTCTAAATGTATTTGGCTCTCTTTAAAACTATGGAGTAATAAAATTTCGCAGTTCGTGGAAGAATATAACATTTTTCGAAAGATACGTATCAAGAAATCGTTAATGATATACAGATTGCTTAAAGAGATAAATTAAAAACATAAATCTTAAATATTGATAATGTCAAAAAATCACATCTGTTTACACCTACGCAACAAACAGAAACATCCGTTTTTCTAACATGTTAAACACTCCCTGAATTTTCAACATAAAATGTCAACAAAGGCCACGTGTAACAAAGACTTCAAAATATAGAAACAGACTATCATTCTATATTATATTGAGAATAAGTTTAAATTAATTATATATAGGAAGAAAATATAGAGAAATATTGTTTAGAAAATAGCGATAACTTCTTAAGAGTTCAGATCGAGGGAATTTTTCAGAATTAATATATGTGATTTGTACCATTTCTTATTATGCTGAATATATTATAAATTAAACAAAAATAATTATTATTACTAACAACACCAAAAAAATACATCATTTTTAATTTTGATAAAGTAGAAAAATAAATTTACTAATTGGAGGTTTTTATCATTAACGGCACTCATTAACTTCACTTTTATTACAAATTAGATGTAAAATACCATTATTTCTGAAATATTTTTGCATAGAATCTTTCATAATAATTATTTTTATCCGAATTTGTCTTTTTTTTTTAAATTTCGAATCAAAGAGCATACATTGTATATATATATATAAGATATATAGGTGGGCAAACTATGTATAAAAAGTCGTTTACAAGGAATATGTGAGTACGTTGAAAAATGGTCCTCATGAGTTAGTCATGTGTACTGCGATGGCTAGAGCTCGGATCTTTAGTCATTTAAAAAATACATTTTTATTTAATACCAGATCGGCCTTGTGGGCCTTACATGGTTGATATAACAGTTACATTTTTGGTTATCGTTAACAATTGGTTGTGGAGGTTAGTTTTGCGCAAAAGACACCCCTAACTATTTAGAACGCTATAAATATTGAATAATTGTGAATAATAAAAAAATAGATAAAAATAATAATTCTTAGGATGAGAGAAAAATAAAAGTTAATAACAAAAACAATGACATTTATAGGTTTAATAAAATAAATAATTGATTTATAATGGGAAGAAATAGTTAATTTGTGAAAAAGACAAAGAGAAAAAATAAATAAAACAGTAGCAATGTCAATAACAGAATAGATAATCATTGAAATTATAACAGAATGTCAGCAGTCTGGGCTTCGAGAAGAGGTTGGGTATCCCAAGTTGTAAGTTACAGCTGCTTTAACTGCCGGAAACTGGGAGTGGAATTTCATGAATCATTTTTGACGGTTTCTTATTGATTCCATTTATAGTTCCCCATGCAATTGGCTGTTTTTTATAAACCAATGGCATCCATTCATAGGACTTATTTTGCATATTGTATTTTTTTCTCTTTTCATAAGGGATGCCGCTCCTCATACTTCACAGATATACATCAGTAGTGGTCTGAGTATTGTTTTAAAAATAAGAGTTGTTTCTGGTTTTAATTTATATTTTGTATTAATGGTTGGATAGCATTGTTAACCTTGTGTAGGTTTGGGTTAATTTAATGTTAATATGGTGATTCCAGGTGAGGCGGCGATCGAAATGAATTCTCAGCTATCTTACTGCTTTTTAGTTATTTAAACATGTAACATATTTAAATATAGTATTTAACAAAAAAAGCAAAGATTTATTTACAATGCAATAGATTTACTAAGGATTTTTAATACACGAAAATCATATAATGTATTTATAATATACTAAGTTTATATTAAAAAACATTAGTTTTTACTGCAAATAAGTGTTGTTTTTTTTTAAGATTCAAAATAAAACTTTTTCGTTTTTCCTGATACAAAGCTTTATTGTGTTTATTTCTAAACAACACGAATTAATTTAAGTTACATTCATTCTTTGAAATGTCTGAGAGTAGGATTTTAAGAATATTCCAACTTATTTTAATTGTTATTTTTAAGAATTACTAATAACTTTCCGCATTTTTAGCTTACAACGGTCTAAACATAGTAAAACGTTCCTAGAGACTAAGACTAGAGACGAATCAATACTTTTGATACTCAATAAAATCGATACTTCCCGTCCAATACTCAAATCAATATCTTATGTGATATTTTCAGGCCTTTGACCTTTATTTTTAAATTAATTTCTTCAGCAGTACAAGACGTACTACGAATCAAAATAAAATATAATCCCATTTTCTACATTTTTATGTATAGGTAAGTGAAAATAAAAATTTATTTTAATTCTATTAGCAACTTATATTTAATTATCCTTTTTTTTTTTATTACGTTGCTTCCCAAACGGTTAAGAAATAAAAACTTTCTAATCCCCCCATGTTAGCTCTTCTGAAGGATTTCAGGAGAAAATGCTGTGTTATTATTCCCTGACTAACTCCAATAATTTCCTTATTAGTCTACGATTCCTTATCTAGCATCTACTTGACTAGAATTTAAGGCTTTGTGTTAGTTAGGTTTGGCCAAGTTTTGCTTTTTAGAAGGGTTTAATTAATCCTTCTCTCGATAGTTTCGTTTACCACAAAATGAACTAATTATTTTATTCTGGATCAAATGTCCCCTAAGAATAAATAAATGGTTCACACATAGTGATTATTTGTCTGGCAAATATTTAGAATGTTTCAGTATGCAGAATAAAATTACGTTAAGATCATAGGTTAATTACAATTAATAAAGATAATAAATATATGCCTATTTATATTGTTCATATTTATGCGGATTAATGACAGGTTATATAGTAAGTGAAGGAAGGTGGCTAGGTGTTGTTTAAAGGAAAGATGGATGGGCGAATGGAGATGGGAAGTGCGTTTCCTGAAGGAAGTTGCAAGAAATGATGAAGGATTTACTGAAGGGGATGGGAGGGCATATGTAGATCAATTGGTTGGGATCTGGGATCTTAAGGAATGGATGGATGAATGTAGAGTTGAGGAGATCAGGGATGTAGGTTTTTTGATTTTAAGAGCTTGGAATACGAAAATAAATAGTTAGTATTGCTATCTAGAGTTTGGATAGAGTCACTTTAACTTGGTATGCCGAAGGGAGACATGAGAGCTCCTGGGTAACATGAAAGTGTAAAACATTAAACCTTAAGACATTTTCTGCTTAACGGCAACCGACAGCTAGCAAAAAAAAAAAAAGAAGAAGAAACATTCTATCAAGCAATACATTGCTTTGTGACCACAGTTTTTTTCCTTCTAGGAGTGAGTTGCACGGCAAATCTCTGTTTAGGGGCCAACAAGAAGGGATAAAGGAAGAAAAAATAATCAAACCATACTGTAAGTTCTCCACAATATTTTGCAACGTTCAGGTGTATTCATCCCACGTCAAAAGCATCATCAATTATCAATGAAATATACCCAATTATCAAAATTAAATGAATCCCTCTAACCTAACTTTGGTATGCCCGGAATCCTTTATAATTTATTGAAAATATAGGTTTCATTTCAGTTTCGATAAATTTTATCGTTATATGATTTTAGTATAGTCCACTACCAATACAATATAATTAATGATCCTAAGGGATTTTAATGCTTGGCAATCAGGTGAAAACATTGAAACCGTTTAAGAAAGGTGTAAGAAAACATTTTTAATTTTTTTCTAAATAATGTATCTAAATTCTCAAAAAAATAATACGGAGGTATAATCAGAAAAATAAGTAATATTGAAAATTTTTGTTAATATTTTGAACAAGATATTTTAATGTGTTTTGTTATTTTTTCCTTGTTTTGTTAAACAATCAGTGGAATAATTTTATTAGAATTCAGTTTAGTAATTATAAATTTAAATAACGATGCAGCAGTAGAACCAGATAATTTCCTTAATACCAATTTTAAGATGGAAATTTATTTTGGAAAAAAACGCAACCCACATAATAAACCAAGAGTGTGTTCATCAAAATCTGTGAGATATATGTAACGCATAATTATAATTTTAAAAAGTTTTATTTTACGCTATATCAGAAAACAAGTTTAATCGAATGTAAAAATAATTGTAGACATCACCCATAGCTCTCACACTATAACAATTAATGAGGACAAGAAACAAAAGGTACAAAATGAAAGGCACGTGAAAGTACTTGATCGTTCATAAACCTCTTTAGATAATAATGACAATAACTTAATGTGTTTTTCTATAGATAATAAATAAATACGATTTTGAGGTTAGTTATAAAAAAAAAATTAAGTTATTATGTTTTTAATATAATTGAATTGGAATATAAATGTTGACACATTCCTCCCACCTACGTTTCGGTCTACTCCTTGGACATTTACCCGTCGGTTCAGTGTTTATTAACATTATAGGGACCCATTCCTTTCTGAGCCCTACAACCTTACACGTCCATCTTATACGCTGCAATGCTATATATAACCTGCTTTATATTTGCTGGGTGCAGTTCCCCAAATTCGGCGTTGTGTAGCCTTCTAAATACTCAGATTAACTCATCCTTTTTTGGTTCAAACATTTTATGTAAGTATTTATTTTTTTAAAAGCCTTGAGGTACTCTTCCTCCCTTAGTCTAAGAGGCCTAGAGGCCTCTAATCTATCAGGGGTCAGGAGCTAACTATTTGTAAGGAAGTACTGCTGGAATTCTATTTATTGAGGGTGGGTCACAAGAGGGCTTCCGGATCCACAGGGTTAGCTCACGGCTACAGTAACATAATTGATAATTATTTACAACAGCCGGATTCGAACCCCCGATTCCTTGGAGTTCTTAGCACAGTGTCTTACATAAAGAGCTACCGTGCTTCCAATAGGAAGATAATAAACATTTTAATATAAAATATGCAAAATTTCGTATAATTTTCTAGAATTTTAACTGATTAAAAAAATATATATATAGGTATTGAAGTAAATGGAGTATCATAAGAAGGGTCAGGGAAAAGAACCAGGTCACATTTTTTTTTTTTTTACATTGTGTGGTATAAATGTATTCTTAATTAAAACCTGCATTCATCCAGGGGATTTGAATTCAAAACATAAAAACCGATACGTAAAATCTAATGTTTTCTTTTCGCATTATAGCTCCATCAAAGAATTTTTTTTTTAAAATTATTTATTTATTGTAATTTACAACTGTACAAAATAATACAATTGGTAAATATGTAGAATGTTTCATATACACTTGAAAATCTTGGGAAGGAACCACCCATTGGTGGTACTTCAAACATTAATTTAAACTAGAAGGTCCAGTGGCCATCTTCTTTTCAGACGCCTCGGAGGATTACCAGGGATTGTTAAGGATGAAAGATTAAGAATTAATGGGTTAGGATGGTTAAGGAGTTTGGAATAAAAAGACGCATATCTGTTTTGGGTTAAATCTGCAACGAATGGGATGTTAAGGTCTTTAAGAATGAGTTTTCAAAGAATTTAAATTTGCATTTGGGACCAAATGATTCTTATAGCTGAAAGAAAGTAACAAAAGTTAAAAATTATCAAAATCATAAAATCGTACTCAACTAATAAATATTTACGATATATATTAGTCATTTCTAATATATATAGCTGAAGGGTTTGTTTGGTTGAACGCGCTAGTTCAGGAACTACCAGTCTAATTTGTAAAATTCTTTTTGCATTAGAGAAAAACTATAAGGAATTACGAAAAAGGAGCACACTGATAGGTGAGATTGGAGTTTTGAATATTACCG
Organism: Halyomorpha halys; assembly: GCF_000696795.3. Taxonomy (NCBI): domain Eukaryota; kingdom Metazoa; phylum Arthropoda; class Insecta; order Hemiptera; family Pentatomidae; genus Halyomorpha; species Halyomorpha halys. Next base: position 1,988,162 of record NW_027116348.1, on the reverse strand, counting down.
GAAAGATAATATCAAATATCTAACTTTACGAAAGCCCTACTGCATAATAGGGATTTGTAAAAGTATCAGTATATCAAAATGTCAATATTTTAAAATAAACATCGATACTGAAAAATAACTATCGACAACTGAATCCAAACAAAAAATGAAAAATCCCCAGGACGGCGGGTCCAACAATCAAATACTTAAACAACTTGAAGGAAATTGACATGTTTCACTCACTGAGGTGGCTGTGGAGAACCCAACTGTCGTCTAACGGCTTCAAGCTTTCTGAAATACTTACAATTTGATATTTGGTTATCAATATTATATATTACAATATCGATATTTTATTCTTGATATTCTAACAAACATTCTGAATATATTGTCATTTGTAGATGATTTATAATTAAAATCTATCAATATAGCTAAGATAGGATCGAATATCAGAATCAAGACAAAGATAAGTTATTGATTTAAATATTAATATATAATCGATTTAATATTGATATGTAATCGATTTAGATATCGATATTGCTTAAAATAAAAATATCAAGTTGTGATACATCGAAATATCGATAGTTTTACTGATTCATCGAGTTACTCTTTCGATATGCATGAAAATTATCGCTTCAATATCTATCGGTACTTTTTTTGATGTTTACAACTCTATTGTAGAGTGTGTCCGAGTTATTTATGTAATCAATGTGGGCTGTAGACGCCATGTTTAGTCCATTATAGTTTTGTCTTTTTTTCTTGTAGTAGAAAGAAAAATTCCTTCGTATTATCTATCAAAATTTACATTACTGGTAGCGAAATTAATATGTTAACTTTGCTAGTTAACATATTACATGTATTACATATAAGTATATTATGCAAAGACCTAGACACTTATCCCCCAACATTACAGGATTAATCTTCAATATTCTGTAAAAAGGGTGAATTCCATAAATTGAGTATTTTCGGATTTTCACCCTTTTTCCGGGGCGTAGTATTAATACCCATTGATACTAATTAATTTAACTATTGAATGAAATATATAAAAGAATGAGGAATGTATCAGGTTCAAGAAAATATAAACATCTTATTGATTTTACGTCCAAATATAATTTTCCAGACTATGCAAAGTACAAAATATCCTCATTTTTTTTCTCTAGCTGCATATCTCTGGAACTTCATTCCCTCTAACATACGCCATGTATCAATCCTTCCCTCGTTTAAAACCCTTCTATTCCTTCTATATCAATCTAATCCAATATTAAAATAGTACAGATATTTAGTAACTACATTTTTGTTTTGTTTTTTATGTATTTAGTAAGTTAGTTATTTTATTTATTTTTTCCCTTTTTTGTATTTAAGTTATAATTAAGTGTGACCACACTATTTTCTTGCCACTATATGTTATTGTTAAATTAAAATTACCTTTGTAATTGTTCTAGAGGGATCTAATCCCACAATACTTAAATATTTTTCATTTCATTTCATTAATAAAAATTGTTCGTTTTGCCATTTTTTCGTTAGATTTTTTTTTTTAGAATACCATCGAAATTTCAGATACATTTAAGATGGCGTTTATTCTTGCTCACAATTATAAAATATGAGTCAACCGTACTCAGTTCTTGTACGAATAATACTGTGGGTTTTGAGGACTTAAAAAAATAAAACAAATTATAATGCAAATACCAAAATAAATAAATTCGAATGAAAAAAAACAAGTGCAAGCAAATTGAAATATATATATATAGTTTTTATTAGTTTGGAAAAAAATTAATTATTGTTTTCACTTACAAGCAAACAAATTAATAACATAAATTGATTCGCTCTTTAGTAAACAATTAACCTTTATAAAAGGAAGTCCTAGAGAGGGGAGTTATTAGATATTAGAGGAGAAATATCCTTTGGTGCGTCCCTACAAAAAAATCGTATAATAACTTTATATTACATTCTCTGTATTTTCATCCTTAGCAAAATAATATTTGCTTCATTATGAAAAAAAGTTGTTATTTTATAATTTTAAACTCCTTCCCACTAATTAGAAACACGAAAGAAAACCACATGACAGAAAAATCAGATTTTTTTTTCAGAGGTTCACAGAGGTTCAACGTAAAGAATTGGGACTCGATATTTAGAGCCCTATATATATAATTACTGTAATGATTAATTTAAGCAAAACCCTCTAAAGACAAATTCTGGAACCGCCACTGGAATTATTTGCTTAAATTAATCATTACAGTATTTATTATTATATTAATATGTAAAAAAATAAGGTTATAACATAACTAAAAAGAAGGCTTATTATCACAAATATTTTTATCTCATAAGGATTTCAGTGCTGATTTTTAGTATGAATAGAATATTTCGTATTAATATGCTAAATATCTTATATTAATATGCTAAATAAGTGGATAATTATCATTAAAAAAATAAATATATTTGATACCACCTTTTTTATAAGTTATATCTGTATTAATATATATATTGTATAAGCAAGTAATTAAAATAGACAAAAAATATTCGTTCTTATAAGTTTATATACAATCAAGTTATGTTAATAATACAATACATTGGAGACAGTCATATACAAACACAGTTTAGAAATGTATATACATATATTAATGTAGTCCTTATCTTGTTTAACAACAACTTCAATAATGTGTTACATAAAATGTAAAAGGGCGTATGAAAGTGTAACACTAAACGAAACATTACCACCTGAATTTCTGAAACTACAGTAGATAGGCACTTCAATAACTGGTATTTATAATAATAAATAAGCTAAAAAAATCTTGAGTTATTTCAATTTTTAATATGTGTATACTACAAAAATATATGTTTTATTAACTATTTTTTCTTTGGACTAGGAAGGTTTTACAAGCATAATAATTATGAAACTTTTTAGTAAAATTATAATGAACATACATCTTACTTGATAGCGTAAAACATTTCGTAGATTACAGACACTATTTTAGGACGTACGGTCACCGGATAAAGTCGGACACTGAACTGAAACTTTCATCTGACGACGGAGTCGAGGTGGGGTAGCAAGCAGCCTTTCTCTGCGGTCTCCGGGTGGGGAGTTGTTTTTTATGGCGTAGTGTTCGAAAAAACTAATTAGAATATAATACCTGTACCCATCAGGTATAGAGTTAACTGAATTCGATCACTAATTGCTGGGGGTATAATAAAGAGAGAATGCAAGCATGAATCAAGCAAGAAATTCCAGTAACCAGATCCAATAAAAAAAAAAAAAAAAAAAAAAAAAAAAAACGTAAAATAATAATAATAAAACGCTGAGTGAGTTCGATGACTCGATGTCGATATCACTAACAAAGTAAACCCACGTACTTCACCATTCGAATCCTTTAAAACCATCCCGCTGATGTCTTGTTACTGCATTATTATTATATTATTATAAATAATAAGATCCAAGTCTATCATTTCAAATTCGTTGTTTCAGAAATGGTGGCCCATTAAATTTTTGAAATATTTTATTATTTTCTAAAAAAGAAATTTAGAGCTATTTTCTGTTAAACAATAACTCAATCTTTACACAACAGTTGCAGTAAATGATCTTGAAAAGTAAATATTGAACTGTTGCAGGTTACAGTAAATTTTTTAAACTTTTCAGAGATATGGTTTTTCAAAATTTTTTTTTTAATAACGAGAAATCAATATCTTCTATTTATTGGCTGATATTACTTTAAGTAATATAGCTTTAATAATTCACATTCAAATCTATTCATAAAATGAATACTGTAATATTGGTCCTAGCTCAAAGACATTATGTGAAAAAATGTTATATACAAACTTTTAGGGAATTTGGTTTTTTTACTACTGTTTCATTTTTTTTTCTGAACTTTATTTCTTTTAGGTATTGCTAACTTAGAAAATTTAAAATCTCTTAGAAATAATAAAATAAATATTCTTTATAATCCATATCACTTAACTTTTCATCGATTGTGATTTAGTTCATCCTAAACCGAAGTGAGACTCATCACTGGAACAATATTTTAGTAGAATTGATAAAATATATCACTATGATTTGATTTTTTAAAAAAATTAAATAGCATATACATATTGTACAATTGTTTGGACTTAGAGGTATCACAGCTTAAGCAATACAATTAGTTTGTGTAACGACACTTTATTTGTCAATTACAAATCTAAAGATAATTTTTTACACATAGGAGATTCTAATTGGAGTGTCTGCTGAATGCTGAATACTCCAGCTTCCTCTAAAATACTTTTACTTTAAATTAACCATCTATTATTGTTAATAGCAATAAAAAGTGAATAAATATAAACTATATAATTGTTTGATAAGTAACTAAATTATAAAAAAGGAACAATATTTTCTCATGTTGAAGATACCACAGGTCTGTAGTTCAGCGATGTTTCCTTTACAAAATGGGTTAATAATATTAGTAATTATTATAATGTGATTTAAAATAATTTTTAATTTGTTTTATACAGATCATAATATTTATTAAGAACAATTATTTATAATAATTTATTTAAGGACAGGTGTCTTGGGTGAGGAGTGGAGTGGTAGTATGGACCTCATAGTTCATGCCAAAAACCACACCGGAATTTTTCTTTAATTAGTCGAGTCTAGGATTTAAAATAGGCTAGGGTGAAATTTAATAACTAATATATGAGCCCAATACGAATTAATCAAGTGAAAAAGCCAGAACGTTGGACTCGAGAGACCGGTGCCGGTTTGGTCGCTGAGTGGTCATCAGTTGGTCGCCGAGTGGTCATCAGTTGGTCGCCGACGCCTGGTTGTCTAGACTAATAGGGCGCTCAAAGTAGGCGGAAGAAAAAAGCATTTTCTTAAGTTTTCAATATTGGTGATTAAATAAAAGTAACGGTTCTGTTTGACACCATGTTATTGGTACATTATTTTAGAAAGCAATGATGAATGTTTTCAACTTCGCGATGATAAAGTGAGATAGGTGACTTTCAAATTAGTAAGATTCATTATTTATTAACTCGAAGATCAAATGACTCTACCAAAGGCTGCCCATAAAACTCTAACCTGAAAGAACTAGACAAACAGAACAATTACCAAAAACATCATTAATGAAAAACAACTGAAAACAATTAAGTCTGACAAACAACATCATGGTATTCAAATATGTATGAATGTAGTACCTATTTATGGAATACTTATATGTTACAAACATTTTCTTCCATTGATGCATCGGGACAGTATGCATATTTATTAAATATGAGATGTCTTAACTATACATGTTCTGCTTATTATACATTTGGTATTAAAGAGTTTAAAAAATGAGTCATAAGTTGTTTGTTGATGCAATTGTTTTTATGTAAATTTTAAAAATCAATTAATTACGTTTTAAAAACTAATTTGATGATTTAACTGTGACAGAACAATTAAAACTAAAATAAATATAAATTACTTATTATCGGTCAACATTATAGTCAAACACTTAAACTATAATAACAATACAAGCATGTTGAGATAAAGGAAGGAGTCGAAACAAACTATTATCATAGGGCAATTGTAACACCAGCGCCCCATGTGGCCGAAAAAACAAAAGGCACTCACATATACGCTAGACCATACACATAAGCTTTGACCAGAGACAGTCTTTCTTTCCTCATTCCTATTCGGTAAAGAAAACCATGAGTGAGTAAAGAAACTTCCGAAGAGCCCTCCGGTAGCCGAGGAGAGGGTAGATGAAGGGTCATGGAAGACAAGAAATAGCATGGAGTAAGCCCACATCCTTCCACACAACTAACACCATCATCATCATCATTAAATCCCAATCAAACTTAATTAACTATCACTAACAATAAATGTTCTGTTCCGGCCACCCTTCATACCTGTAGTTAAACTAGATTTAGTATCACCAACCTCTATAAAAAAAGTTCCCTTTCTGTCACCTTATACGTTATTTCATTCAATTAATTTCATACAGTTCACTACAAATTCAACCAGCCAATCAAAAATGAAGGAGTGCCTGGTCTTAAGTTGAAGGCGTACTTCATACAAGTGTTCTTTGGTAAGTAAATGACAAAACACGATTTATAAAGTTAAATTGTGTTTCTTTTTAAGCATCACTTGCATAATTGAAGAGCTTTTATATAATAAAAGGTCACTTGCTTTTGACTCGGCGTATGTATCAACATTTTGGTGATTTGGAGTCAGTGTTATCTTAATACTAAGGAACCATATTTACATACCGGACCATAGGGCGCTAACTCCTACGTTTGATATAATAACATGAATTAAGAATCAACTGAGTGGCATAACTGTTTCAAGATAGATTGAGCAGTTTATTATTGATGTTCTAGAGTTGTACTTAAAAAAATAAACTCTTAAGAAAATTTATGATTTTCCAGATAAAAAATCAAGACATTAAGAGCAACCAATGTCCAAATTCAGAAAAATAAACTTAAAAAACTGAAACTGTAAATTTTCAGATTTAAAAATGGGAATAGTGTCTTGTAGTAGTGTAAGAAAAAAAATGACAGGATTTTTTTAGAACATTGTTGGTTTTAGCAAGTAAAAGTTTAATCTTTGACAGACAACGCGACCTAAATAACTAAAAATAGGCATTGGTTGTTCCCGCTTTAAGTCTCAATTTAATATTCCATAGTAATTATTATTTTCGAGCTTACAGCTCTGATAAAAACCCAAATAACCATGGTAAGGGGAACAACAGAATACTGAGCGCCATTTTAAAAACTTTCGCCTTTTGAAAGTTTAATATGCGCCTTGAATATTAAATTACACTGCAAGACCTGCATTCGACGTTACGTTCCCTTTTTTCATATATTAAAAATTAAAAAAATCGAAAAACTTTTGTTTTCTTATAAAATAATAAATAAATAGAATCATTTATTTTCATCATACACAAAATACTAAGGAAACGAGAAGAAATTGATAGGGAAAAGTAAATTAGTTGAATAACAGTAAATATAGTTTAAACTATTTGTCCATTCTCCTCTTCTTAGTGGAGTATTTTGCTAGTGTAAAGTATAGTCATCTGCCTTTTGGTGTTTATGAAAAACCCCCCATTTATGTAAAAACATAGTCTGAGGGGATCTAGTGACTTACATGAAATTCAACGCTTGGATTCTAGGGTCTAAGATTTTTAATGGCAGCATTTGCAAAAATCATTAAATTTACCTAATAGCGAACTCCTTGAGAAAATAAGGATGAAAAGAGTAGAGAAAAAAAAATAATGATAGTAATTTTATTTTTCGTTATCCTATCATACCAACACTATAAAAGTAGAGTTTATTTAAACATTTACATTTTCCAGAATCTTACGTATTAAAGGTTTACACATATATAAGAATTTCGTACTTTCGGAAAAGGAGGTAACTCCTCTGTCCCATCTCGAGTATTCTCCAGTTGTTGGTGAGCGAAAGACAGCGAGGTATACGTAAAATGGAAAGATCGATGAAAGGGTGGGATTATTACAAAGGTTCTCTTTGAACCGAGGTCATACATGGTGAAGGATCAGAATGGAAAAACTCAACCCACTTGTGAGGCTACACCATCCCTAAATCGTACCCTCTTCCGCCAACATATGCTTTTTTTCCAAGAAAACGAAAGACCAACATAGCACTCCCACTGAGAGGTTTTTCTTAAATGTTGCCTGAGAGACAGTCAACTCTGATCGGTCAAGCTCTGCCGGCAACACTACCCCCTAGTGTTATTGTGCTCACTTGATGAATCCACCTAGTGTAGCCACCAAAAATACTTGATGAGTACTTAGGAAAGGGTATAGAACTGTCGAGGTAGAACTGTATATAATTAGTCCTGGCACCAATTTAAGAGATGAGATACTCTATATCAGAAGGCATTAACAAATGTTTATTAAGGTAAGCTACATAGGAGGTGAATTGACAAGTTTTACGGATATTCGTCGTAAAGCCTGGCAGAATGGAAACTCCATTGCGATAAGGTATACGCTTACGATCTTGTTGACAGTGGTAAGTCCTAATGATATTCGCTTTAGGTTCTTGCAGGAATGGATACTCTCTCTGTAATTTGCTTACATTTGAGAAAGCAGTCAGTTCTTCAGATGTTCGCCGTTGATCCTGACGAAAAGACAGAGGGTGCAGGAAGGAGAAGAGATCTAGAGAAAGCTGAGTGGAATAATAACACAATCCAATTCTTCCAAAATTATCTATAGAATCCACTAATGCATATTATTGCTCAAATTCTTCTAAGGAGGTGTGCCCGTGAGACGGCTCAACCTTTTTTTTTGTTGTTATTTTTTTCGACCCCTCGAAAACAGAAAAACAAAACATGAAACTAATAAACTGCATTACGTATTTGTTACATAAATCAGATTAGATACAACCTTTTTCTACCGTCAGTACTTGAAGGTATACAGTGAAATACTTAGCTGAGGTTTGATAAGTCCATTCTGTGTGAATTCTACTAAAATATTTGAAGGTGAGGGATTGACAAAATAAATGTTTTTTTCTTACCCCCAATTTTATTTATTTTACAAACACATACAATATATACACTTATCTTAACCTAAGATTATATATACACATATTTACATTTAATATCTTTTATTGCCGAATGGGATTTTAAGAGTGGTAACCGCTAAAGGCGGTTTGTACATGAGTGGCATGCTGGCCAGGAGTTCACAAAGAATGGGGATGGACCATTCCGGCTGGTAGTGGAGAAGGTGTGGATAACTTCAGGCTACAGAGCCAGAAGTCCTTCCCTCGGCGAGGACGTCGACCAAGGGGATCGTGCTTTGCCACCTCCCAGGTCTCGGTGGAGGGGCGATCTCTCGGAATAGGGGATTGCCACAGGCTTTCAGCCCATCGAAGAATTTGATATGCCTACGACCTATGAATTCCGGCACAGAAGGGAGTTGGAGGTCCTCATTGATTACTCTATTCCTGGGCCGCTGGAGTGTGGTTCCTGTGACTATTCGCCGAAGGAGGGAATTCTGGAAGCTCTGCAGTTTGGCTAAAGTGGTCTTGTAGAGGTGTCGCATGAGTGGTGCACCATAGAGCAGAGTCGGGCGTATGCTGGCCTTGTAGATCTTCAGCTTGAGTCGGAGTAAGATCTGCTGTGAAGTGAGCAAGTGATAGAGCCTATACGATTTCTATCGAGCTAGCTTAAGTCTCCCCCTGACATGACTGGAGAAGGTGAGATGTCTGTCGAGAGTCACGAACTCTAAAATAGTTCTTCGGTAACCAGCAAATCGTAGCCTATACAGTGCTGAAGAAAAAGTACAACCTCTATGATAGGCGTGGATTAAGAGGCAAGGTGCCTTGCTAAGAAGGTATACTTATTCGTGTAAAATTTTTGATTGGATAAAGAAAACAGCTTACCTCCAAACAATGTCTCTTCTTATGGGACCACTATCAGTTTCTTCTTGGCAAAATTTGCTGCCCTCACAGCAGTTTGTTTCAAAGGATACGACAGTACAAGTTTACCCACGCTAGACAGTAATTAATTTCATACCTGTAGCTTTATCAGAGATTACTTTGATAATAGTCATCATGGAACGTACTAACACACGATAGAAACGTTGAAGGGTATTGATAGAAATAATGAATTTTCAAATTCTATTACCTTACTCGAAACGTAGAGAAGCAAGATAGGGTTGAATTGTGGTTTAACTGTTCGCTATCAACATGATGTTCCTAAACTTCGCATCGATAATGTTGTAGGAAACTTGCGAAAAATTGACTATGCCAATTCCAACAAAAAATAGTGAAACTTTTCTTCGCTTCTAAGAATTCATTACTCTTAGAAATCAGGTAGCGGTTAAGTCTTCATTATTTGACAAAATAAGATTACGAACTTATTATAATTCACTCTCCTTGAATTTGAAACACATTTCTCTGCCAAAACTTACGGCTTACGATCGTGTTTGTATACGAATTATGATTGACATAACAACGCTTCTTAACAGTAATACTAATTATTCATTTATAATGTGGAGAAAGTAAAACCCAATAAACAAAAAATAACAGTATGTATCGATGAATCGTAAATGAATCTGAAAATGATATTTCGTTAACTATAAAAACGGATGTTTATGATGTCAACCAACATAGTAGTGGGGTTATAAAACGATTGTAACATCATAACTTTTCGAAATAATTGTAACAAATTCTGTTATTGAATTTATTTTTGTAATAGAACACATGTAGAAGATAAGACACCATAAAACCAAAAATTTAATTTTTTTTTTTCTGGGTTAGATCAAAAGTGTAATTTAAAAATGTTTAAAGTCCTCTACATATGCACTTTTACCGGTTTCCCTCTCATGAAGCTGGATATCGGTTAATTTTTATTCTGTAAGTAAAAGTATACAATATGAATACTTTGCTATAATTGTATTGGGCTGGTGCACTTAAACTTCACTTAATGTCCAAAAAGTTAACCTAATTACATAGTTTAGATTTAAAATATAAAACACAAATATTTAAATTATGTCATTTCTGATTTGTAGAGATACTAATTAATACTTTTCTATAAATTGATCAGATTGTGATTGTTCATTTAACAGAAAATAACAAATTAATAAGACCTGACAAAAATAATTAAAGTACAAGTCAGTAAAAAAAAGTTAGACGTTGACTTGCAACGGTTGGATTCTCGCTACTGATAGATAATTTTTATTTCATGGAGGATAGACGGTATAAATCTTGGTTAACACTCTCTGACAGTTGGTAATCTGGATCCCCTCTTCCCTGCTTGTGTTAAACTAGTGGTCCAAACTATTAAAGATGCAAATAATGAAGATAAGGAGGAGATTTCCGTTAACGAAAAAAAAAACATTTGGATAGGAATATAAAATACGACAAATAGGACGTCCTTCCATTGTCAGAAAAAAAAATTGGTAGCTACTTTTAGGTCCATATTGAATTTAGTATTAGTTCATCCAGCACTAGGATAAGATTATTTTTTTTTAATATAAAATGTTAAGGTAGGATTTACTTAGTCTGGTTAGTATAAATGAAGAGCTAAAAAAACAGCTTTACAATGGATTCTAACGAAGAATCAAATCTTTTAACAGGTTTTGTAATATCTTTTCCACAGATTTTTTTAGGTATTTTTCAAATATCATTATATTCTGTTTCTCTTTTAGTATAATATATGTATCCTCAGTTCTCTGCTTCTTATTTTTAATAAGATATACTAAATATATTTTTTTCATCTGCATTAAGAACTTTTATATTATTTATTACAATTATTTCAAGATAAGTCTCTTACAAATGGTAGGTAATCCCACTGACAATAAAACCCAACAAATACCTCCTTAAATTCTTCAGTGATTACTAACTCAGTTACATTTAAAGGAAGGTCAGTCCATTCCTTGCAGTTAAGAAAAAAATAAATGGTTACTTTACCAATTCACAAAAACAAAATCCAAATTTTTAGATCCATTCCTTAGTGTTTTTTTAGTTAAAAAAACATTTTTATAAATGTTTGTTCCATCAATTTTGCAAATAGTGGTCGCCTGATTTCAGTTTTACAATATCTTTTAGAGTTTTTTCACATGTAGTTATTGAAATTGCTCAGCATTGGGTCCTACTAGACCTTGGATTTTTTTTCCAGCACATTTATGACCAACAAATAAAAGCCATTTTTACTTATTTTGTTTGTTTTGTTTTTTTCATGTACTAAATATGCAAATATGTTACCAAACTTATCAAATGAAAATTGATTAAATTCAATTTTCACCTGATAATCTCTTAAAAAAAGGAATTATTTGCTCCTTTTTGTACTTAAAAACATATGTGTACACTTACTTCATATACAATATTAGTGGTGAATGGCTGACCCTTATAAAATTATATCCAATAAAAAATTATTTTTTTCTGACTTAAGCTCTATATCTCTGTTAGAGAGCCAGAAAAAAATTTGGAACTTCAAAATATAAAATGTCTTTATGGTATCCAACTCTATTGGGTATAAATTTTAACTTTTATATTCAACTCCAAGTAGGTATAGAAAACAAAGTTTGTTTACAAGAAATGCTAAGTTTACAGCTGCAATCACTGTTAGTAGCCTAGAAATAAATTTGAAAATTCAGCTCATAAAAAATTTTCATGAGACCAAACTCCATTTTTAATTTCAACTACTAGATTAAACTCTAAGTAGATTCACCTTCGACTCAAATATTGGTTGATATATTGATTCCCCACATCCTGTATGGAATGTCCTTAACTTTATCACAAAAGTTTTGTTTAATTTATTCTTTTATAATTATTATTATCTGTGATGATACGACCATCATAACAATATTTATGCTAAAACCAATTGAATTTGTGAAGATACTACTTTCAAATTTCTAATTCAGTGCTAAACTATTCAAATATAAAAATACCCTACTCTTATCCAGAATATGTAAATAAGGTATTTTTCTCAGTCAAACAGCCAGTGCTGTATAACTTAAAAGGGATTAACCCAGATGTGTTCACAAAGTTAAGGAAGGTATTGTTAGTATTTATTGCATTAAAAACCTTCAAGCGTTATTGTAAGGGGAAAAACGAGCATTTGAAACTTAACCAACTATACCTAGTGAATAAGGCCATTCTACATTTTGATCAGGCTAAATCGGTGGTCTCAATTGAAGAATTGCAGTTCAATAAGCCAGAAACTAGGAATAACCAGAAACCATATGTGGCCCACCGAGACAGTATATGAACAATCCACAGCCCACCCCACTCCTTACTTGAGACAAAGGGAGGTCTCCCTTGGAACATTTTATATATTAAGGCACTTTAATAATGTGTTAAAGTTAAACCATAATTTAACCAGTTAATTTTTTCAGTTAACGCTAAAAAATTAGTAAAGGTAACAAAGCAGTTTTAACATATTTCCTAAAATATGTGGTGTCAAACTCTTTCCGCACTCCTCAGAGTTCTTAAGGCCCATCTCTGGGTCCTGGACCACTAATTTAAATCTTGATGATAAAATCTTTGAAACCTAATATTTTATAAGTTTTTTTTTTCTTAGATAAAATAGGATGTCAATCAATATCTATAATTAGTATTTAAATTATTACTATTATTATTACTTTTTTTTTTTTTGTGGATGAGGAAGAGATCAATGTTGATCCAGGAGCTATTATAAATCTTAAATGTTTAATGAGGCTATCCTTTTGGTGGAGCAATGACCAATCCTTATACAAAATGCATCGTCCCGGGATGGCCATTGAACAGCTTTTTCATCAACCCTAAAATACTTTAAATTTAGTTCAGAATTTTAATAATTAAAAAATAACGCTAACTCAAATTTATTTTCTATAATTTTGTGTGTCTGATTGAAACTTTTATTATAAAATGAATCAATAAAAAAATACCATATATTTTTAAAAATTAAAGCTTTTAATTTAGGTTCTTAAACAAAAATTGTTGACTTTATAATAATAGTTAGTGTATTTGGCCATGAATTGATTTTATGAAAAGTTTATGTATTTGATCGTTAGTTTAACGCTAGTGACTTGATACCTTGTTTGTTTATTTACTTTAACTACCTTGAGAACCTCTGTTATGGTAGAAATGACATACTATCCTACAAGCCAATAATAAATTTTTTATAAATTCTATTGCAGTTTTAGATTACAAAATAATTTATATTATCTTTATACTATAGTCTCAGATTTTCAAGTGGTCCTACGCTTAGGGTGGCGTGATAAATAAATCCTAATTTATCTTAATAACTACTTTTTATAGAAATAGTGCAAATAAGTACTTAAATTTAATCAGATTCAAACTTCAACTATCTCAAGAAGATTATAACAGATATAAACCTAATTGAAGAACTAGCACCAAGATTGCGACAAGCCACAATGTTGGAGAACATGAATATTTTTTGTAAAATGCAATTAGTTCATTTACAAAGCTATTTATTGTATTAGTCTGTCTAAGTTTCGGTATATTTACATTTAATACTATAGGATAGGAATAAAAAGTATAAAACATTAAATATGAATTGTAGAATTTTCTAAATGTTAGAAACTACTCGGCTGAAAAATTCATATAATCTGTTATTTATTTTTGCCTTGAGCCCTTCAACTTTTGAAATTTCACATAACTATTTATATAACATCTATTGTAATTTTAACAATGGCAGCTTGATTTTTTAGGTTAATATATCCTATGTATTACAAAAATTAACAGCACTCATTTACTAAAATTTTTTTCTTCCTCTAGTATTATTCTACAAATGGGACATGGAAAACACCATATTTTTTGTACAGCCAAATCAAGGTCAACAAATAAAGGAGGATTAAAGCAGCTAATGGATGACCTTGAAGAAGAATTACGTCCTCTACAAATTTATACTTCAAACTATTTTAGGATGCGTGATGGTCATGATGTAGAAGAGCTATATGGATCAACCAATCAAAGTCTTGATGACCAGTTGCCGAGTACTTGTGGATTGGATATTATAAGAAATGATATTAAACAATGGAAAAAAGAGAATAAGAGCCCATTTGAATATGACTTTGAAGAAAGTAGTTATATAGAGGAAAAAGATAATTATTTAGAAACTTCTGAAACAAATGAAGATGATATAACTTACAAAACCTGTCAAACTATAGATGAATATGAAGATTTGGAGACTGCTGAAACAGAATATATTGAGATGAATGATAGGTTAACTACAACCAAAAAATTGAGGCCCAAAACTAAAATAGAAAAAATTGACGAGGAGATTAAAATCTATGAGGAAGCAGCAGCCTTTCGTAAAAGGCTTCAGGAGATAAAACTGAAACAAACTTCTGTAAAGAACTTGGAGAAAATGGCCAAAAACACACTTAGAAGGGTTGCCAAAATCAGAGTTCTGGCCAGGTATAAACTCAGAAAACTGGATCAAGCCAAAAATGCTTATTTAAAGAAGTTAAAATCTCTATTGAAAAAAATTAAGGGAGGATTTTATTAAAGATCAAAAAATATGTTTATATTTTTTTTGAAATATTTTTCCATAGTTTTAAACTAATATAAGCCTCATCATAATCATTTCTCATACTGATCAATAGCTCATGCAGAGTGAGATGTGTTGCTGTATAGCATGTAATGAAACCCAGCACTATTGCAAACCAGACCTCTTTTACTTTATGAATCTAAGCAGTATGGCAGAATGGAAAGATGCCTAGATTTAAAAACCTTTAACTTGGTTTTATTGAATACTTTTGTTAAACAAGTTTCTATTTACAACATAGAACATTTTTAAAGCTGTAGTCATGTTCCCTTTTATTTAATTATCGATGGTACCTTTTTCATCCAAATATTTAAAACTTTAAAACCATTCAATGGGTTTGTGTCCTTCATTCTAATTGTTCTTTTTTCTCCACAAGCCATTTCATCTATTTTCATTATCTTTGTTTTATTAGGATTTATTCTCATATTAATTTTTTCTAATTCTGCCTGGAGAATTCAAATATTACTGTATAAGCCTATGTCATTATTGGTGATGGCTATTATATATCATCGATGAGCCCACCAAAGAGTAGTTAACTAGTCTTATTTTGATCTTATATGGTAACTTCTCATTGTAACCTTGGTCTGAGCAATAGTAGAATCTGAAACCTGAGTAAATAGAAGGGGACTGAGGCAGCTTCCCTGTATTATCCATATTTTGGTTCTAAATGATTTAGAATAACAATTTGCTGTCTTTATTGTATTTAAAGTGTTCCTGAACACAATTGTAGTTGTCAGAGTTCTTAGTTAGTCTTTGTCTGTCAGGGCCTAGTAGATGCCCCAATGTTTAATTATTTCAAATGCTGGTGTGAGGTCCATGAAGCATTCACTCATTTGTTTCTCTTTTCTATTTCTTTTCAGTGATCTGTCTCAAATTGAAGATTAGGCCTTGCATGATTCTGTTTTATTTAAAATCATGTTAGTCTCCATGAAGTTTTGGCTCCACATTTTTTCTCTTCTACTAGATCTTTTACTCATGATACTTAAAACACATATGCTCCTAAATTTATGACAGCCCTGTTTATCCTTTTTTTGAATAAAAGGATTAATGTGACAACTTCTCAGTCTCTTGGTATCTTCTTCTTCTTTCATATAAGATTTAGAAAGTCAAGTAGCATATCTCTTCTCCTATCTTCTCCCATACTTTAACTTTTCTAGGGTTATTCCATGGTGTCTTATCCTTCCCAAGCTTCATTTTCACTATCACATCGTCTAGATCATTTCCAGAGATGTAGTTGCCTTCTTATCATTTATAGTACTGGTTTCCTCTCAGTGAGCGAACATCTTCTTGTATTAACTCCGATTTCTTCTTGTTTTTTGATAACAGACCACTCTTCATCTTTGATAAATTTTATTACTGAAGGCTTTTCATTTCTCATGTTTTTTAGCTTCAGATTTCATATATTTAATATTAATTGGCTTAATTAAACACAATTTAGTTGCTAATAGTTCTTTTTTTATTAAATGTATTATCTATTTTCAAATTCTATTTTATTCTCTCTATAATTAAAGGTAAAGAGGTTAGTAAAAAACAAATTTCAATTTCAGAAGAAGGTGGGAAACTTCCAAATCTCAAACCCAAGAAAAATTATTTTAAAATCTCTTTTATATAGCTTGTAAAATCATTAAAATTCCACAATTATTTTCCTATTTCTTAATTCATAAAATCAAGACTCAAAAATGAATGTAGTAAATATAGGTAAGATAATGAGTAAACTAGTAATAGAGGTAATTATACAAATACATAGATGTATGTAAATAAAAATGAGTTTGGTATGGATCAACAAAAATGTTAGAGCAAGAGGAAAAAAGTAATCAGAAAAAGGAAAAAACATGTATTATTATCAACATATAGAGAATACTCTAAAAATAATTTCAATATGAACATTAACACCATTGAAATATATATAATTCACACAAACCATAAGGGTTAGTGACTAAAGAATTTTACACCTTTAAACATAAACAAATGACGTATAGATATTAAATACATTAAATGCGATTACAGATATTTTTAAAGTGGGAACGTAAATAAAACTAAGGAAGGTAAGAAACATTCTGTTGTGGAATTTAGGGAGGAGTTTTACAAATAAAGACAATGAGAGTGTGTTCACTAATGGATGCCACAACAGACTGTTCTAGAACAAAGCAGCATGCCTGTTGCTTTGTTCTCAGCAGTATCATAGTTACACCATCAACCGTTTTATTTACAAACCAAAATAATAAAACCTATTTTTTATAACACATTCTTACAGAACCAAAGCCTGTTGGTTGGGCCAATCTCACAGAAACTATCTCAAGTAACAATTACAGTTTTTATAAAGGGGGGATAGGAATAATTTTAGTTCATTCTTTGTTTAAAATAAAAAAAATTTAGAATGTGTCATAATGAAAACTTGAAGGATATGTGTTGAACGATTTTGGCAACACATGATTTATAAGATTAGTAACAGATGATAAATTTGTGAAAAATGTGTGTAGGGGAGGAGAAAGATCATCATAACATATTATTTTTTTCTTTCTTTTATTGATATAGCAAAGTTATACAAAAAATAAAGTGCAAACAAGCTGGTGAGAATGAAAGTGGCACAAGTTACCTTTCATTAATTAGGAAACATTGAATTTTGTAAATCTTCTTAAATGTTATGTACACATTTTATATAAATAAGGTATGTACACAGTTTGCACTAAAGTAATGTGTGTATAAAATAATTATATCAATACAGCATATATACTGACTATTCGATTTCTTGTAATATATAAAAAGTGATTAACACAATTTTCATTGTCACTGGCTCATATCGAACTTTTTAAGAACATATGGAAAATACCTTAGTCAAGATCTGAGTCTAATTTTAAATAAAGCGCCTAAAAAGTAAACCAATTATGTTTTAATTGGTATTATGGTATATAATGGTATTAAATTATGTTTTAACATTCTTCATCAATCTTACTAAACCATAATGTTAAAAATAATGAACTAATAAAATTCAAGTCATATACAATTTTAAATCAATAGTCAAGTCATTTAAAAAATAAATAAATATTCATTAATAGTATATACTTTAACAAACAACAGACTATGAACCAATAGTAAACAATGTACCATAACAGCAATTCTTAATAGTAAACAATAATTCAGTGGACCATTTAAGGTAGTGGTTTCCAACCTTTTCATACCTCTGTCCTTTTTAATGAAAATATTGTTATGCTGCCCCAATTTTATCACAATATAATTTGACTTTTGAAATGTCAAGATTCTATGGTCCATTTAAGTGAGAAATGCTTCCATAGACTATTGAGCTAGTAATTAATAACAAATTTCTCCTACTAGACAGGTGATCTTAAAATAAGGAAACTTGTCAAAGTTATTTTTTTTTAAAATCAAGAGTTCCAACTTGTTTTCATTAAGGCTGTAATTGTTTCCTTCAGAAGCAGATAATCAATTTGAGCCCCCTTCCATTATTTTATTTAAGATACTAATTTATTTTTAAAAGATCCATTGGACAACGTTCAACATTAAAAAAAGGTTAAATGGGGCCAATAGTTTTTTTAGTTTACTGTTATCTTATATGACCTCAGTTACATTCCATCAGTCTGTTAAAAAATGGCTTTAAACAAAAA
The DNA here is from genome assembly GCF_000696795.3 of Halyomorpha halys. Classification (NCBI taxonomy): domain Eukaryota; kingdom Metazoa; phylum Arthropoda; class Insecta; order Hemiptera; family Pentatomidae; genus Halyomorpha; species Halyomorpha halys. The sequence goes on along the minus strand of NW_027116348.1, from coordinate 1,969,604 downwards.
ACTTCACTAAACCTTTCATTGAGTGTTTAATGAATATTTTATTTTATTTTTGTTTCAGCCAAGGTTTTTTTGTTTTTTTTGTGTTGAATTACTGTTTTTTCAGTCTCCTGAAAACTGTTGCTAATTAGACTTGATTGTGTTTTTAACAGCTCCTCAGATATAGAGTAGGTTACCATAGGACCCAGGAGAAAATATGATAAAAATATACATAGATCAAAAGTTCGCTTTATTTTTGCAATCATCTATCCGAATCCCATGTTTTTATATATATATATATATATATAATTCAATTACCTTTCAAATGCATGGTCTACAAAAGTGTTATCATTTATATTGCAATTCAGTGACATAGTTTAGGAATTGTATCTGTTTTTTAAAAAAAAAAGTTTCTAGTGAATGTTTTATAGTTCTAATTAATAAAACTATAAAATTTCTAAAAATTATCAACTTATGAATTAGTATACACGATTAAAAGAATATAAAACAAAAATTCAAATTGTTTGATCAGACAGTAGTTTAAAGTTAAGTAGAGGGCACGAGAATAAACTTGAGACCTAAGCTCCGCCCACAAGGTTCTCCCTTAAGTTGTTTGCCAAAGAGATACTGTGAATATATCGATTATGATTTCGAGTTGTTACTCAATATCAGCTGCTTCGGAAATCAAGCTATGCTTTTGAGAAACGCTGACAAAAACCTCCTCGAAAATATACAGTTCAAAAATCATTGGCTCAATTTATTGACTGTATATTTTATAATCAAAACATTTTAATAGTATAATTAAAAATGATTCGTTGATCCCGGGTGTATCTCATTGTATTGTTTACTGACAACAAAAATATCTAGCTACTATTTTTAATATCTCTTTTAAGGTCAGTATACTCTATAGTTTTTGTAACATTACAGACAAATGTACTGCGCCTCGGCTAGCCTATCACATTCTGTAAAATTAATTTTCTGTGAAAAACATCTTGCCTATTCCAAGCAGATAAATATCCAAGTCGAAAATAAGGAAGTAGAAGTACGGTATAATTAATTATTTGACAAAAAAATTGACTTATATAAATAATTATGAAACCATTTGATAATTAATCAAATGAAAAATAGAGACAGGAGTTTGAATCAGAAAAGTACGGGACCACCCCAACTCTTCCGATGGCAATCCGGTAGCCCTGTATCGTTATTTTTTGTTTAACTCTTCTATTCCTGGAAGAAACAAAATTGATATTCGTCATTTTTACCTCGAGAAGACGTAAAATTTAGAGGGAGTGACAGTTGTTTGATATGCTGATCATAGTTACTTTAATTAGGGGTATTCATGATGTGTTAAATGTAAAATTTTTTACCATGTTAAATGTTATAAATATAACAAAGCCCTATTTAAAGTCATATTAAATGCATAAGAGCTCCTAGCGGATTTTTTGAGCAACTCGTTTTATAACATTTCTTTCCAAAACTTCTTGTTATTGCTTACTTTTAAGTTTTAATTAAAGTAATGATTTATTACAGCATGTCTAAAGTGAGTGAAAAGTCGAAGTTGTGTGAAAGTTTGTCCACTTGTCCACTGAAGCCTTGTTGATCTTCTAACTGGTGAGGAAGAGAATCAAAATGAACTAATTATGAACTGTCATTACATTATTATTATTGTCATCCACTGCTTTATTAATTATAAAAACATCCAAAACAATACTAACACAATCAAAACACAAACTACGAGCAAGTAACCTAACAACAGAAATGGCGACGAGCTCAGCTGGTCTATTACCTGACGTCATTCTCCATTTAACCGTCTTAGTAACAGACTCAATCATGTTATGTCGTTTTAACATAATAAAAGAAGGAATTATTTCTCCATTAAACATGAGTCTTTTAACACGCTTTAAAATGTTAAACTAAAGATCATGAATACACCTATTGTAGTTATTCATCAGGGATATTCATGATATTGTGTTAAATGTAAAATTTTTTACCGTGTTAAATGTAAAATGTTTTACCATGTTAAATGCTGTAAGTATAGCATTGTGAGCAGTTCTATTTAAAGTCATGTTAAATGGTAAATGCATAAGAGCTCCTAGCGGATTTTCTGAGCAACTTGTTTAGTAACCTTTCCTTCCAAAACTTCATGTTATTGTTTACTTCTAAGTTTTTATTACAGTAATTTATTACAACATGCCTAAAATAAGTGAAAAGTAGAAGTGTAAAAGTTTGGCTACTGGTTGTATTTTTTAAAAAGTCCAAAATACAAGACAAAAGAAAAAACAAAACAAAACACAAACTACGAGTAAGTAACCTAACAAAACTAATAAAACGGTGACAAGCTCAGCTGGTCTGTTTCATGACGTCATTCTCCATTTAACAGACCTAGTAACAGACTCTCAGCCGTGTTATATGTTATATCGTTTTAACATTTAAAAGGAGGAAATATTTTTCCATTTAACATAAGTTTTTTCATTTAACGCTTTGACATGTTAAATTAAAGATCATGAATACCCTTATCACATCCGCAGAACATCTCACTACTGCAAACACCTATATTACCTAAAATGTAGGAAAGGTACTATGTGTGTAAAGAAATTTAAGCTAGTAGTATTACACAAAGTCGATATTAAGTTCACATGTAATCTTGTGTTTAAAATACTATTTTTCTTTTAGTTTTTCTTATCTTTTTTATTATATTTTTAAACTTTTTTTATAATGAAAGGAATAGTGTATCGCTAATAGAGCCAGTTACGCTGCTTTGGATGAGAATATGTTTAGCCTGAGACGAATTAGCCCTGACTGACACACTAATGGATATTTGTTTTCAAAGCAAACAAGTATTTCTTTTCTCTGCCGCTTGCCAACCAGATGCGGACCACACGCCGCGCTATATCCTTCCTGTATTAGTGCAACAATTATTCTGAAAGTGTTTGCGATGGCTTTGGTACCTTAAATTATATATTATTGTATATTCATTGTCCATGCTACATAAAAGCTTATATAAACTGTTCAATCGATACAATAGACCATTTTACACGAAATGAAGTATATCTTCAATATTACATAAACAAAAAAAATTATCTAATTAAAATACATTAAAAAATGTTTCTATTAACTTGAACAAATAAATGAAATCTGGATATTATTTTCAAATCTATAAAAATTACTAAAAGGCTTCCTCTAAAAATGTTATAATTACAGAATTGAGCAATATATTTTTCAGCCTAAAAAGCTTCTTTGTGGTATAATCTACTAATACTATTTAGTTAGTCCTAAATCATTAACGATGGCTCTTAAGCTCTAAAACTAGGAATATGTTAATTAGGTCAAATGTAAGACATTTTTTTTTTTCATCTCATCTCTGAAAAGTTGTATATAATGTCAATAAAAACGATTTAGAGAGAGCTCTTCGATTAAAAAATTATTTAATATTAAAACTAATAATAGAAAACTAACACAGTTGGTCGTTCTCATTAAAATGATATTTTAATTACCTTATTTTTTATTATTACCACTCCCAATATAGTATTCAAATGAACATGATAATAATATAATGGTCAACTATTGTTGTTACAATAATAATCCACATTTTAACAAATATCATAAAAAATACTACTCCTAGTAAGATAAACGTGATAAATTAGTTTATAGTACATTTAACTAGCTTTAATTTGAGTGCTAGTAGACATCTGTACGTCTTATGGTTCCTGAGATCTAAATTTCTCAAAATAAATTCACTATCTACTGATTTTTCAGTACATTTTTTTTATGAAATTTTGCTTTTTAAAGTGCCATTTCTAGGGAACTATTGAACATAAATATCTTTACTAGGGATCATATATTAGCAGATTTTCTATAATATAAATGATGTTCTCTTAGATTTTCCGTGTTGTTAGTACTTTTAAAGATATAGAGCTCCGAATGAAAAATTAATTATTTTTATCGCTTTGAAACAGCCTCCATCTGTTATTTTCCTTACCTATACTTGGCAGAATCATCAATTTAGACTAGTAATTATACATAGTTTTCATTAAAGTAATAAAAAATTGGGGCAAAATAACTGCCTTTTTTTCTTTTTAGCTCTTGTACTAATACGTCAGACCAGTTACGCCGCTTCTAACACAAATCTATCAGTTTTAACGCAATCTTCCATTCTATGTTTCGGTCTGCCCCTCGGATGTTTACCCGTCGGTTTAGTGTTACTATGTTCCACAATCTTACACGCCCATCTTATTCGCCAGGATGCTATAATCTGAATTGAGCGTTATGTAGCCTTTTAAATTCTCCGATTAACACATTTTTTTCGGTCTGAATATTTTACATAATCTTTATTTTTAAAAAAACCTTGCTGTTCTTCTCTCAGTGGAGGAGGACATATTTCACACCCATATAGAACTTGGGGAAGGATGATTGTTTTGTAAATTCTTACTTTTAAGTTTTTGGACTTAGCGCAAGCTAAGCAATTTCGAAATTTAAAAATTACAAGTTTTTCCCGCCTTTAACTTTGCTTTAATATAATAATTCCAGCTTTTCTTATCGATTAATTTTTCGATTGTGGTTTATTTTGAATACATTATTTATATTTTGAGAATGGTCGGTAGCAGAACTTTCTAATCCTTACGCAATTCAGAGAGCTAAGATATTAACCGATAAACTCAGTAAGGAGAAAGAACCGTGTAAATAATCGTAAGAAATTTTCGATAATCCTATGGCAGATACCCGAATATTTAACACTGTTCTTAATAATTATATATGCGAAAATACGTCTGAACGTTTGACAGAAATAGCACTATATATAACTACTCGATCAATGCTTTACAACTGAGATAAAAACGTGCACATTAGTACAGTTCAACAATAGAAATATCTGTTAAGAAGCATGAAATCTCCAATACACAGGAATCCAACCAAGTTGTCAACTCACTATATCAAGGTTTGCCTAGAGTGTCGAAGTAATGTAATTTCCAGAAAAATGAGCAGAAAAAACTTAAGTTATAAACATTGAGTTATCTCAAATGAAATAAAAATCTGGACACTCTCAAGATTAAACAATGGAACCAGCAAGGAAATATCCTTTTCTTCTTCTCTCACTTTATTAGAAATGATTTGAGATTTTAGGTAGAACTAATTTCCAAACTGATGGAATTTGAATTTATTTGTTCGTTTTTGTTGTTACATACTAAATGCTTAGAAAAATTATAGCTATTCAAATGCGTTTTTTCGTCTTCCAACTGAATATTTGTCAAAAATCATTTTAAAAAAAATCTTATTTGGTAGTGATTTACTGAAAATTTTATGATATTTGTTTTAAAAAATAATAATAAATAACAAAAGCGGTGACGGAAAAACTGAATAGCCTTCAATTTTTTAAAACTGAAGAAAATTAAGGACCCTTACGACTTATTTTATAGTAATAATAATAACTCAAGCATGTAAATAACAACTTAGAAGAATTATTTAAACATTTAATTTAATTAAATGCCAGCTTAGATTAAAGACGTCAGCCATTCTTTCAATACGTTAATTAATGATAAGTATTTTATTATGAGTTCATGATTTTAATAAAATACGGAATTGATACTTTCAAATTTTGAAATAGTTAGGAGAGTGAATATACAAGTATCCTAAGAAATTGATAGGCTTTAGAGATCTGTGTCTTAAGGAATAAAGATTGCAACTTGAAGAATTATGAGATAAGGGAAGGGATTCATTGGTATCCAGGTCGGGTGAAATGGAGGAGCCCAGTGCAAACAGTGTCTGCAAACAGGGGCCCCTATCAAACCAAATCTTATCAAATTACGGCTTGCCGGGGGACAAATGATTCGGAAGACAAACACAACAGACTCAGATTTCATTTGAACGTGCTCTCCCTGAGGGAGCTCTCAGCCGCGGAAAGCTTAGTTAGCTCGGACTTATAATTTGTTATTGTCAAGCTTCTGTCTTGTGCTACCTCAGTGACCGCTTTCAGAAGCAAGAGGGCCAGTGACACATGAACAAGCATATACTCAAGTTCTAAATATGCATTGCGATTTCAAGTTTGATTTTAATGCATGCATAAGAAAAAAACAAAATTAATTTAAGAATCTGACAAAATCTGGAGAAATCAGACGCACTCGGCTGTCTCCGATTTTCAATTTTAAACTGCTTTCTCTATTTTGGTTAATAATCCTTTATTTAATAATAAAATTATTTCAAAGTTAATAATTATAATTTGTTATTACTGTTAGCTATGTTAAATGGTTAATTATTTTATTTAATATATTTTCAAAAATTCAAGTTTATCTCACTCTTTATTATTTCATCAACAGGATAAGGTTTCAGCCAGTTCGGCCATCCTCAATGACAATCTAAGAATTAACAGCTTTTATAAAACATTAATTTGCAACAATTTTAACAACAACATTATTATTAATCTAATTTAACACACCTTTAATAGAAATTTACACCTCACGTCCAATTATTTAAAAATTTATTGCTATTTTATTGGCTATTCTGCCCAAATTATTAATAACAGTAAACTCACCCTATTAAACAATAAATTAATAGGAATCATATTAATTCTTAATTAGCTTGCCTTAACTTATGTCTAGTTTCCTATGTTTTCACAATTTCATTAATTTTCAAAATTCTACTATATTATCAACAAACTATTTTTAACCTTCCATACACTCAGGTCTAGCTTATAATTGATTTATTTCAAATTGCGTTTTGGTCTAAGTTTTTATTTCTTTTATTATTAAAATTCATGTTAAAATTAATTGTAAATAGTGACGTAAAATATACCCAAATTTTTCATACCTTAATTGTGCTTAAAATCCCAGCATAGTTATATTTCAAATTTCAATTTAGAAATGACTAATTATTTCCAACAAACAAAAGTTTTTTCTGACTTATGACAGCTTAAGCGACGATTTGCGATAACAATTTAATTTCAGGAGTTTTAAAACTTTCCGAACTACGACCAAATAAATATAACCATCGCTCAATTCTTTGAACCATTCCCTCATTACTTTTCCTTGACAACCAACCGATTCACTTCTACCCCACAATAAAAAACCTTGGAGTCACCTTCGACCAACACCTCTCCTGGAATAATCATATTTCCCATATCACCCACGAATCCATAACTGCACTACCTAAAATACCACCAGCTCCTAGTATCCTCTCTTGTTTTCCCTCACTTCGGCTACGGTTCCTTGGTTTACGAAATTTATCTTCGGGTTTTCCAAGCGCTCTCAGGTCTCCCGAAGCCAATATCTCCTTGATATTTTTCTATTCCAAGTTTTTAAAATTAAAAACCGACCTATATCCTTGATATCCTCACTCTATGATCATCGATCCACTCATTAAACATCAGGTCCCAACCAATCGATTTAAATATGTCCTCCCATTGAACCGCCTCAAAGCAAATCCTTCGTGATATGTGCAACTTCCTTCTGGAATTCTCTACCTATCTCCATTCGTCAATCCTCATCCATCCTTTCCTTTAAACAACACCTATTTCCACACCTAAATAATGTCTGCCAGACTATTAACTTTAACAATGTATTTAATCTTAGGGTACATTTGTCCCAGAGTAAAATTATTTTTTCATTCATTCATTCATTACCCTACTATAACTTTAATGATATTAATTGATAGTTATAAATTTTGAAATAAAGTCAATATCGGGCTTAGGTATTGGTGCTTTAAGGTCTGAGATAAAAACTGCTGAAGGCACCATATTTCTACGAGAAGTACTGCCAATTTTATTCTTGGCAATGTGAACATGTGACGACAAAAAAAACCATGAACGCAGTCATTGAAGTTCTTTAATATTGTAAACTGGTTTCTTGGATTGAATAGTTTTAAAACAACGGATGTTTATGACCAAGCTGTTTTCGTGTTTGAAATCTACTAAAAAAAAATTAATGCAAAAATTAGCTGATGCGCTCATCAGACCTACTCATATTAAAATCACAAAGTAGCAACAAAAATATCAAAATATTAGAAAAAACTTATTAATATTATTCGCATTCCGGGTGTGAATAAATCCCGAATCGTGGAAATTTTGCATTTTACTCATAAAAATATAATTCATAAAATTTTATAATATAATTCAACATTTGCGGGATATTATTGTCATTATCTCTTGCAAAGTAACTGATTTTTGAGGCATGACTACTTTAAAGAGATATTTATCTTTTAAATTTTGCTGATCATAGACGTATGGAATACAAATAATTCTGATAATTACGAACCTATTTATTTTATTTTTATTTATCAACGGGGGATGATAAGAAGGTGGTGCGAACCAGTTGTGACTTCCCTTCCTGCTTGGTACTTTTTGCTCAGAGAGCAACCGGTGATATGCAGCTTCTGGACCACCCAACTGGAATCTTACACAATAAGAATAACAGGGATGCTAACTTTTAGTAAATATTTTGTCGGAAAGTGAGTATTGGGTTACATATTTTGACCAAGTTCTATATTTTCTGTCTTTTTATCTTGTCGTTTCCTTCCAAATTATTTGAATTTTGAATAGAATTCATTAATATATGAATATTAAATTCATTTTTTAAGATAATTTTTTTTTTCAAATCTTTAAGGGGCCCATACGTACTTAGTCTGAATAATAGTAAAACAAAAAATGGAAGTCCTGATTGTTACTGCAGCCTTAACCGTGTTATCGTAACAGAAAAAATCCTGAAATCCTGGAATTAGAGGGGGGGGGGGTTTAGTGTCATTCCGACTGACCATGTAGGGGTCCTTGGAGATTATTTTGCTTTTGAAAATGTTTCTTTCAATTACAAATTCAGCTGAATAATGCTTGCTAATGTACTTTTAACACAAACTACTTCTTTGATCTCGTTTGTGATATCATCTATTATAATGTGATATCATCTTTATTTATAATAATATTTTTCCTATCATCTGCTAACAAAAATATAATCATTTACTTGCTAATCATCATTAACCTTTGCTAAGCATGTTAAATGAGTTGTATTACAGTCGAGAAATGTTATATTTTTGTGATAAACATAACTGATAACACAAGAGACCAGGTGAGTGTTCATCAAGCTAACCAGGATAATTTGATAACGTTACAAGGAAACTTGAAAGGTGTCACTACACCGTCGAATTAGATTCAGGACGTATTTTAAAGCGACACATCAATCAGCAACTATCGTCCCTGGTATCAAATAAAAATGTAACATTTGTGAACGTTCTATCTACCTAGGAGACTTGTATTCCAACGACTGGTGAACCTACGAGATACATCCCAGGCGATGACGGTAGCCAGCATAAAAAGCAGAGCCCAATATTAACCAGTTTGCAACTCCTACACTTCGAATATCGTCCAGGTAGCGACCACCTCTGCATCACCGGAGTCAAAGGGACTAAATTTTATTTATGGGGGGGGGGTGTAGTTATGTGTAGAGGTTACCTCTTATAACTTGTAATAGTGAACTACCATTTAATATTGTAAATTGTTTGTACTACATGTCAATTATTTCGGTTTCTCAATACTTTTCTTTTCCATAAAAAATAAGAAAAGAATCTAAAAATTCTAGTAGTCAAAAGACAAAAGAGGACAAAAATACCCTATAACTATAGGTAATATGAAAAATTGAACCTACGTTTAAACGTAAACTATTAAACATAAAAATAAAAAATGCTGGATCCACCCTCGTTATACCGCTGTACTCACTATAAGTTGATGTTTTCAAATTAAGATAAGAAAGTCAGTCAAGTAGAAAAAGGGTATAAAATGGTAGAAAAAGGGACCGGTTAAATAAGATTACACCGCACCCATGTTATAGTCCTGCATGTGTGTTAAAGTCAAGGAATAAACCATCCCTTGTTAAATGTGGCAAATAACACGCCCGACTTTAACACAGTCTTGCATTTGGGTTCTGTTATAGGTAAGGCTAATTTCGAAAACAAGTAGAAAAGGTTATGGAGTTTTCATCGCTTTCTGACTTGATTTCAAGGGATCAGAACTTTTCCTTTAAAAATTAAATGAAGTGCAAGTACAAGAAAAGGATTTAGAAAAAGTCTGAAAAGCGATGGATGAAAGAGGATAAGTATCTCCTCTCGTCTAGTCCTTTTAGCTTAAAAGGCGTTTAAAGAGGAAACTTTCATCTTAAAATTCCGATAACTTAGTTTTAGGTATGGCCCTGACAACCCTGATAGATTATATTAGGGTAATTGAAAAATTCTAACATTCTAGAATCTAACTGCATGATTTTTTTAGGGTTGTACCATAAATCTAAATTCTCAAAAAGAGAAGGAGATAGCTCAACAGGTGCTAAAACTAAAATATAAACCTAATAAGCAAATAAAATAATTAATAGACAACCTGGAAAAAAGGGTCTGTAAAGACCTAATAATCCACATCAATTTGACATTTCCTTAGTATTATTCCAAAACATCTGCGAGTCAGTAACAGTGGACAGTTATTCAATGTACAATAAATAACTTATCATACTATTGTAAGTAATGTTTCCGTAGCTTTAAATTTAGTTTTAATATTCGATTATTCTTAATTTGCATTTCTGTTTAATATTCCTCAAAATTATGTATCAAATTACTTAATATCAGTAGTAAATGAAATATTTTAATAGATTTTTTTTTGTAATAAATTATCTAGGCAGAAATGCATGGAATATCTATTCTGGGGCAAAAAAGTTGTAGATCCAGTAATCGAACCAACATTACATCTGAGGTTTATAATTTTTACAGAAAACAGTTCTATCCTGTTAACGCCGTGTAATAGTATCTTAAGTTAGCTTTGTTCTAAGCCGAACGCCAAGGTAGAGAGGGGAGGTGAACCATTAAATTGTCTTACTTTTTTTTCGGCCTATATCTTTTATATACCGCTTTATATCTACAAAGCAAAAATATTGGACAGGTGTCCCGGCGTTCGTTTTAATAGGTCCATGGTCTGATAAAGTCGATGTGGAACTAACTTGGTACCAACCTACACAAACCTTAAAATTTCCATCAATTAATAAGACTGGATTGAGGGTTCAATCTATAATTTCCAATCAAATATTTTAACTACAGACAATGGTATGGATATGTCGGTGTGGGCTGTTTGTTAGATTTAAAATATAAATCTGTCAGAATATGATTCAATAGAGCTTTCTATTGAGTATTTCTATCATTTTGTTCTATTTTTAATTTCCAAAGAATCCTCAGGCCACTGCTGATGTACGGCTGTGAAGTCTGGGGAGCGGCATCCCTCACGAAAAGGAAAAAACTACAATCTTTTCAAAATAAAGTCCTAAGAATAGCAGTTAATAATCCTTGGTTCATAAGAAATAGCCAATTACATCGCGAATTACAAATGGAGTTAATAGAGGATTATATCAAAAAACAGTTCATGAAGTTCCACTCTCAGTTGCCGTCAGTTAAAAGAGCAGTGACCTACAACCTGGGAAACCCCACCTCAACCCGAAGACTGAAGCCCAGACTGCTGCAGGACATTCTTTTATAAATTTTTAATAACTATAAAATTAATTCATAGTCACACTACCTCTATTTACTTATTATTATTCATTTTATTTATTCATTATTATTATTTTTTGTTCTCTCTTTTCTTCTCTCTTCCCTTTTTCAAATTAACTTGTTTCTTTTTACTATTAGAAGACAATTGTTTGTTTTATTTAAGTGTACCAATATCATTATTTTTTGTTATTAATTTTACTTTCCTCTTTTATTAAGAAGCATTATTCTTATCTATTTATTTTATTATTATTTTTTTTCTTTTAATAAGAACATTTTATATAGTTAGAAGTGTCATTTGTATGACTATACCCCCTCATAATCGACTGTTAAAAATATATATATATAATAAAGTTATACCAACCATGTAAGGCCCACCAGGCCGATCTGATATAAAAATAAAATAAAATAAAAAAAATTTCCAAAGGATAAATAGAAATTTCTTCATTGCCTCATGTGATGACCGATTGCGTTGAGATGAGGGTCACACCTCCAGAACGTTGCAATTTCGATTCCTACCTGACTCGATCAATATTTGTTTCTCGAAGGCCACGGATATTGAATCTTGATTTTCCCATTTCGAAGCTTTTTAGATCTTTACTAAGCTGGCTAAAAAAAATAGCTTTTAAGCCTCAATATAGTTGAAATGTGAACATAACTCACAAACGATACATTAAAAAATTAAATTTATAAACATCTACTAATGTTAATAATATATATAACAATACGAGTAATGTTATACTGGGAAAAAAGTAACATACGCGTAAAACGCTAATTATCTGCAGTAAAAATAGGGTCGCAAAAATAGTGGGTTTTAAATTTTAAATTTTCGAAAGATCTTTCTGGCTCAATGTAGATACCGCTTAGTGTTTCTAAAACAATTCCTGATATAAATAAAAACACATGGTCTAGCTTCTATATCTTGTAATGGTAGAATTACAAGAATCTTGGAACACTCTATTATGTACGGAAGTGATATTATAGCGTCACTATTTTTTTTTTTTTTTTTTATAATAATTATGAATTACTATTTACTAGACCAGAACAGAATATATTTGTAGAAAGTAGAGTTTACACTCGAAACTGCCAAGACTTTAAATTTAAATTACTTATTTTCGTATTTTTACGCTATCTCATAAATACCAAAACAGCCGTTCCGATTAAGGCTCACTAAAAGAAATAAAGAAGTGGAAACAATTTTTGGAATCGACAATATTGAAGCTATAACCAGGCAAAGTTCTTTTTATTGTATTACAACTTAAGTCACTGTACGAAATGGTTTTGTATTTAAAATTTCAATATACTTTTAATTTATTCTATAATCAGTATTCATTAATATTTTATATTCTTGACAGAGAATGCTCTATTTGCGCTTAATCTACGTTGGTATGTCTTAGTTAATAATTTATTGAGGTTATTGAGGGGCCGATATATTTGAAACTGTTAACTTTCGGAAACGATTGGCCATCCACGGAGACCATGGCGTTAAGTTGGATTTTTCTGCTTACAATCATATACTTTGTTTTATCTCCATAATGGCATGGCGACTTTCTCTACTTTTCTTATTAGAGTTTTTGCGAGTTTTCCATGTCATCTTCATTACTTCCTAGGATCGCAATGTCATCCGTGTACGCCAGGATTGTATTTTTCATTCCAACGCGCTCTTTACCTTGTTTGCGTGATGTTCTTCTAATTATTTTGTCTAAGGCTAAGTTGAAGTGCATAGGCGAGAGCCCATCTCCCTGTCTCAGACCTGCTCTGACTTCAAAGACATCGAATACTTCTCCTTGTATTAGAAGTCTGCATTTAGGATCATTTGTACACGCTTTAGCTGAAATCGACAAAACAAGACGTTTTGGGGACTTTTGTACCAAATTTTGGGACCATTAAGACCTCACTACATGCATTTTGGAAAATTATTTAAAAATCAATGAAGCTTTAGAAATGAAAAGTTTAACCGATGTAAAAGAGTATAACATGATTATTTTTAAAATATGAAACAGTTTCTATTATGCACTTTAATTAAGTAATAAGCTGTTATAAAAAAACAATTTAAAAATGTGGGATTTATTTAAGTCTCGTTCCATGTTATTTTTTATTTAAATTCAGTATTTATTTATTATAAAAATGGGCATTAGACGCACTAATAAGTATTTCTTATAAGTATAGCACATTTTAATTATTGTCTCAATATAAAAAAAAAACGTAATCACAACTTTTATATAAAAATGAAGGAAGAGAATTAGGTAGGATAGCAAGTTATTCACTTTCTTTTTCAGGAGTAAAACGAAATTAATGAGATTGCATTTTCAGTTAACCACCTAACCATTAAAAATAGGAGATCTAAAGAATAAAAGGTATAATGAAAATATATCAAATGATAATAATTTTATTAATGACAAACATTTCGAAAATAAATAGAAAACAATTATTTCTTTTAAAATTGATGTAACATAAAAACAAGAAATAAATTTGATTGGTAAACATTAAAGCTCTTTGTGACAAAGAAATGAGGTCGTATTATTTAACGAAGAATTGCTATTCTTTTTTATTGCACTGCTCACAATGTTCATAGTGATCATAAGGAGGTGGTGGCATGAGCAAAGAACTGAACTGGAAACCAGGCGGGTAGAATGGGTATCCTCTGAAACATATAAGTTTATGAAGTATTTATAATTTAAAAATCATCAATAATCAAAATTTGATTTCAGCTTGTATCTATTTGGATAAATTATCCAATAAATATATACTGAAATCTAACATAGTCTAGAGAAAATAACTTAAAATTTGATTATATCTAAAATATTTCTGTCCATTTATTGTAATATGAAAATGTTTAAATCATCAATAATCAAAATTTGATTTCAGCTTGTATCTATTTGGATATTTTACCACATAAATATATACTGAAATCCAATATAGTCTGGTGAAAATAGCTTGAAATTTGGTTAGATCTATAAAAACACTGGCCATGTATTGTAATATAAAAATTGTGAAAAAATACGATGTTCCAAAGTTAACCTTCTAGGTTGCCTGAGCATAATATAGCAGATGTTTCAAAATGGCTGACGTATATTTTAGGTTTATTCCTCATAACTTCTAAAGTATTGTATGTAGCTGAAATGTCATAATGAACTACATAGTACTCATATTTAACAAGTTGCATTTGAGCCCTAATAAAGGTAATAATTTTTAACAATTTATGAGCTAGAGTTTTTAAAACCAATATTTTTTTTTCTGAAAACAAGAAAAAATCATTTTGAGAATTTATCTTGGCAGATGAACTATTTCATGAAAACTAATATTCATAGGAAATCACCATTATGAAATACTTTATGCTGTATCATTATTTTCTAACAGAAAATGCGCATTAACAGTTAAAAAATACAGTATTATAATAAAAACAACCTAATTTTGATTGGAATGTACAGAAAATAAAAAATTAATTTAAATATTAAAATAAAAATAAAGCACACCTGGCGCACGACACCCCAGGGGTGAGAAAATAAGTTTTTTTTAGAATCTAAGATAATACGTACTCTGTACTAATACTTCTTATACAAAAAATATTGTACAACTTAATTCTTTAAATTTTACTAATTTACATAGTGAAGGAGTAATACTGTAGTAGTTATTGGCTATAAATAAATTAGCTACTATTTTGAAAACTCTCCCATATATGGCCTAAGGACACAAAGAGAGTATTAAAAGTTTTACCATGTTTTTTTCAAATAACTTTACATTAGAATCCATTGAAAGAAGTTAATCTACAATTGACAAAAATTTAAAAGTAACATTTACTTACGGAAAGGGCATCTGCAAAGGAGGTACACAAGGGTAGTGTTTGACGTAGTTAGTTGGGTTAGGGGGTGAAACTTGCTTAGAAGATTGGTGAGCAACAGGAGGAGAAAATGCTGAAAATTCTGCGCTTCCGACCGGATGGCGTTCCACTTCTAAGGGTATAATTAATAAATAAACAATATTAAATTTAATATAGTGTGATAATTATATAGCGTATATATATAGTATATTGCGTAAATGACATAATTGTTTACGTATTGTAATAATATGTAAGAATATACATTTTCTTCAAAAGGTTAAACCAAGTAATATTTAAAAAGAGACTAAAATTGGAAAACCTGCTACTACCGCCCTTTTTTTCTCAACCTTCTTTATTATTATATTAGTTTAATACATACATACATATTACAGGGAAATGAAATATGTATACCAGTAAAATATTGCCTTGGATTGCCTTGTGGCACTATAAGTTTAGTTAACTACCGTTATAACCGTTATTTTGACATTATAAGTATAGTAAACTACCGTTATAACCGTTATTGTTGGCACTATAAGTTTAGTAAACTACCGTTATAATCATTATTGTGGCACTATAAGTTTAGCAAACTACCGGTTAATAAACTACCGGCCTTTTTGGTAGCCATACTTATCCTTAGTTAGAAACAGACACTTACAGCGAGTATGTTGGTCGATGTATGTCATGTCCCAATCTCACAACAGGAGATCATAACACAAAAACTTTTAGAAGGAATTACTTCCCGCCAAACCCACCCCATTAAAAACCCTTTTTAGCGACGGACGGTCCTATATCACTTTAGAAACATTTACTTAAAACGGAAAGAGATGACTTAAGATAATTAAATCGAACAATACTTAAAATATTTAAAGTATTGGTTGGCGCACGTTACAATCCCAAGATCATTAGATCAAAAAACATTAGCAAGAGGTTGCTCAGTCCTAGTTTTATGAAGAGTTTAAAATGTAGCTGGATATAAATATTTTCTTTCAAATACTGATCTACTCGTTCGAAGTAAATGTTTCCAAGGCAATATTCAACTCATTTATTTTCGACGTTATTATCTCCTCGAAAATAACGTACATCGACTAGTATTAGTCATTAGAAAATGTTTTCAAGATAATATAAGAAAGGCCGTATAAAAAAGGGTTGTGGTCGCGTTTGAACTAATTTTCATTAGAATATTATTTATAATCATTATTAATAATACTTTAAATTTAAGTTTGACCAACAGAAAAAGCAGGTAGTAACATTAACAAAGATAGTTTGTTTGGTTATTTGGTTGTTTAGTGGCGCTAAACTTCATTGGTCATCAACGCCATTTATATTTTATTTAATTTTGCTAATATTCGTTAAATTGTATTAATTTTTTAATTTGATTATTATTATTTTTTTTTCCCTTCCGATCAAGTTATATTTTTGTCAGTAAATTTTGTGATTTCAAAAACTGAAACATCAATTCTATCGCCTTATCATCGTCTCCAATGGTTTTTTAGATATCTTGGCTTAGTTCCAAGCTATTGAGGTGTGGTGTAAAATATGGGCATCGTTGGAAAACATGGCTTATTGTTAAATTGTTATTGCAATACTGGCAGTTCGGAGGCGTTTCTTTTGAAATAAGATAGGAGTGGGTGAGCCTCGTGTGACCTATTCTCAGCCTAGTCCTCTCTACGGCATCTGCGACTGGAGGTACCCCAGGGCTTGACATCCTTTTTAATAATTTTTAATTTACTCATTGGGCTTTCGTTCCACAAAGATTGCCATTTATCTTTGACTTCCTTTACAAGAGGCCTGCATGTCTCTGACGGAGTTAAAATTGCTTTACCCCCTCCCGGAAGCTCGAGTGCTTCTCTTGCAGCGTGATCGGCCAGTTCATTCCCTGCGATTCCTATATGGCTTGGAACCCATAGAAATGTTAGTGACAGAGTTTTTGTTGAACAAAGATAGCGTTCGCTCTGGCAGTGACTAACATTGTATAAACTCTAACGTTTGCATCTGTCGCACTACTATCGCAGTATAAGGATTTGCCTGATGATAGTAGTACTATCAATTATCTACGCAGGGACGGCAACTAACAGAAACATTTAAACGCCTAAACAGTGAACCATCGCACCTTTTAATATCATAAAATCAACTTTTTATTTTTCCTATGTTGAAAGTTTTTTATTTGCTGTTTTTAATTATCAGTTTTTATCATTCATTTAAAAAAATATTAAGAACCAAACCCGAGATTAGAATTTATATCAGTGCTTAAATAAACTCGGCCTTACTTTCACTGTTGTGATATTATTTGCACCACGGATATCTGTGAGGAAATGGGCCTTTGAGAGGCTATTTTGTATATAAAGCTATAGCTGCACTATGTAATTCGTGAACTTCTTTTTAAAACGAATATAAAATTCAATTTTTTTATTTACTTATCTATAAAAAATCACTATAAAACAATACAACTTTACCTTTAAATGACGAAAGGCAGAGCTCAATGGCCTGCATGAGCTGTTCATCACACCTGTTGAATACCAGCTCTAGTACGGATCTTTTTCTGTCTGGAAACAGCTTCATGAGCATGTCGATGCTAGATTTACGATTCACGGAGCGCTCTTCTTCCCTTACCAATGTCTCTGTAACAACGTGGTAGAAAAAATAAAATTATCGAAGATATGTGATGCCATGAGAGCAAATGTAACGGATCTTGAATAAATAATAATAATAAAAAATAAATCTTGAAAACTCAAATATGGATTTTTTTATATACTGCACACTATCGGGGTCTGATGCATTTTAAAATCTAATCCTATGTACAGTACATTTCTAATACTCTGATGTATATAACCACTGAGTATGTCCAAATAATTCTATTTTTGGTTCAAATTAAATGTAGTTGTATTATTAACAGCATCGTGGGTTAGGTTGCTTCTGCTTACGTAGCCTCATATTTTGTGGTATCTTCATTATGGGTAGGTAATATCCTCACCTGGAATGGTCTAGCTGAAATGGTGAGTGATTCGCAATAAACATTTTTTTAAAATAAAACAATAGAAACTTTTACCACTCCCTTTTCTCAATTATGGACATCTGTGTAAAAAAAAAAAACAAGATGTTTTTATAAAAATATTTTTTCATTTTTCATCTCCCTTGTCTAGAAACTTCTCAATTAGAGAACTCTTTCCGATAAAATGACAGTCAGTTCATGCGAATATACAAAAAAAAAAGTTTTATTAAAATTGATGCAATTGATTGTATAACAATCACAATTAAACGATTTAATATGTATTGATCTTAAGCAACTTTTTAAAAAAATATAGTATGTTGCATAGAAGTCTATTGATATGTGAAAATAATTTCCTTATAGGCCAATCATAAAATATTTTA
Source organism: Halyomorpha halys (assembly GCF_000696795.3). Lineage (NCBI taxonomy): Eukaryota > Metazoa > Arthropoda > Insecta > Hemiptera > Pentatomidae > Halyomorpha > Halyomorpha halys. The sequence goes on along the minus strand of NW_027116348.1, from coordinate 1,950,949 downwards.
AGGATAGATGCTAGTAGTAGTCATTTAAAATTTAAAAGGCAAAAATAAGTGTTTGGAACAACTGAAGAGTTTGAATTCGCAGTCATTTTAAAGATTGACATGTGCTGAATTTCGTGTAGAAAGATCTCTGCAATCAAACCAGTCTTTGAATGGTTACATCAGCCATTAACAAAAAATGTTCCCCCTATACATAGCTTAATGAGGCACGAAGTAGGTTTCTTAGTGTTGTATACCTATTTTTCTTAAAAATGCATGTACTTTTTGTTCTAAATACTTAGTTACTTTTTACAAAATTTTAAACTATTCTAGAAGTTTAAATTTCTAATTTTCTTCGCCTACTACTGATGCACAAACAAATGTAAGGTAATTTCAGTTTCAAACATTGATAATTGTTAAACAATAATTGACAATAACAAACAAACAAATAACAATTGATAATAAGGTTTTTATAAAACCTTTGAGTGAGAATTTCCAACAATAAGCGTTAAAAAGACAACTACTAAAGAGTGAAGATGAGATATCGATATCGATATTTTGTTTCCGATATCCGATATTTTGATATCGATATTCAGCAACCGATAATATCGGAATATCGATATTACCCTCCGATAATATCGGAATATCGGTTTCTAAAAAAAAAAAAAAAAAAAAAGGTCGCACCTTAATAGTTGTAGTCTAAAAATGAATAGGGTCATATATTCATATTATTTAATCAAATATCAATATTTGCTAAAGAAAATGTTAATTATAGTATTTT
>NW_027116348.1:1885320-1945622 GCF_000696795.3 Halyomorpha halys | reverse complement strand
TAAAGAGTGAAGATGAGATATCGATATCGATATTTCGATATTTTAAAATATCGATATTTTAGGTCCGATATAATATCGATATCGATATTGCTATCCGATATCGATATCGATACCGATATCGATATTTCTCTTTCGATATCTCATCCCTACTAAAGAGACGCTAAATGACAACTATGGATGAACTAACACCACAATAATAAAAAGCTTATTCATCTTTATTGAAATATTACTATTACTACTACTACAACTAGGGAGTTAAAAGGCTTTTTTAATATTTACTGTAAATAATCTTAATTCTAAAAACTCCCGGAGAAAATAGGCCAACACCTTTATAAAAATAAATAATATAGATGCATGGATGGTAATATGGGTAGGTTATATCATATAATCTTGCACAAATGTTGGTTAATTTAATAATGTTTGATTATTTTTGTGAGAATATTATTAATAAATAACAACATTTCATTTTGTTTTCACATTAGATGCCCCAAATTCTGTTTCGTGGCTCTCAGTTCAGCGGCAACATTTCTATTTGTTTTTGTCTGTCTATTTAAAGACAGGTTGGGTTACACATAACCTACCAACTAAGTCTAATGAGAATGCGAAGCTAGAAATCAATTATGTGGTAATTGATGAAAATGTTCGGTAACAAAATAATTGTTAATTTCTCTCATTCACGATTCGAACCGAGTCGATTTTTTTTAATATATGCTGCCTAAAAATACTTGGTGAACACAGTCTTATTTATTTTTATGATAGTTTTATTTATTTATTTTATTCCAAAAAAAAAATTTTATTATTCACGTTAACCATCTTACACAGTCTCATAATCATTTTTTCAGTTGAGGATTTCTCTCTAATTGTTAATTTCTCACATTCACGATTCGAACCGAGTCGATTTTTTTTAATATACGCTGCCTAAAAATGCTTGGTGACCATAGTCTTGTTTATTTTTATGATAGTTTTTTTATTTATTTTATTCCAAAAAAATTATTTTATTATTCACGTTAACCATCTTACACAGTCTCATAATAAATTGTAATTTAACAAAATAAATAAATAGAATGTAAACGTAGGAAAAAAATTAAAATAAAATTAATAAATAATTTTATATAATAATAATTACAGTCAAATTTAGATAAATAACAAAAAAAAGTTTCATCGTATGACTTTTACTTTCAAAAAAAAAATATCAATGGTCTATAAACAGATCTAAGTTCCGCTACAGTTATTTGTTAAACAAACACATACAGTAGACTCCCATTTTAATGCTTTCTTCAAAGCAATGAAATATTACACATCGAATTTCAACCTAAGGGAGACAACAATGACGCATAAACTTACTCTGTATTATTCCGGGTAACAGATAATTTGTCTACATTAAGACTACTAGAGCCCAAAACAGCTAGAACATGCCAGAACAATTACTATTCATGAGAGCTATGTAAACAGTAAAACACATGAACTGTTAACGATTGTGGTCTACCCTACGGAAACTTTTACTATTTACGTAATTTCCGTTCCTCTAACTTCATACTGAATTTCATGTTTACAGCTAAGAGGAAACTTAATGTTTCATCTGCTAAGTGTTTTAAATATAGCTCGGGTCTCTGAATAGTAAAGACTGCTGTCTTCTAAGCGGACAGAATGAGTTAGACTGAGTTTACCCTAATTCCAGTAATCATTTATTTCTGACTTAATGTTTTAGACGGACTTGCCTCGTTACCAGACTATAAATTCAAAACTATCACGCAACTTTAAAGTTGGTTTTGCCGAAGTCTTTACAATATTTTGAGTTATTTACTGTCACCTTATGGACTAATAGAGTAAAAATAATATTTGGTCCTAATTTGAAAAGTGACTATCATAAAAAATTAAAATACCTTAATAAAAAATAATTTAAGAACACACTAATAAGAAAAATTTAAAGGAGAAAAAATCTTTACATGAAAGCTCTATTATACAGATATTTTGATAGCCATCTTAGAAAGTATTTTTAAGACTTTAGGACTCACATAATAAAAAAGGTTGAACTTCCCGTAAGATACAGTAGAAAATAGAGTTCAATTTGATTCTATGACATATTTTTCTACTGTATTGAAATCATTATATTTTTGTAATTTATAACAAAAAAAAACTCTATATATTAATTATATGAAAAATGAATCAAATAGTTAATCTTATATCCAACATAGTTATAATTGTTGGTAACAACATAGCAAATATGGGCATGTTTATTCTTATTAGTATGGTTATTCAAATATGGGCATTTTAAAACAAAACATCTGCAGAAATCTGGAATAACTAGATAAGTTATTAAACGTTTAAACATTAACTTCCAATATTAACATAAATATTTAATAAAATGTAGAAAAAAAAATGTTTTCACAGTTAAAAATTAGGGTATAATAAGAAAAAAATATATTATATTAAACATATTAAGTATTGATTTAAAAATTAAAATTTCGTAGAGTTTTGAAGAGGAGTATTATAAGATTATTATTATTTTTTTTTTTTATAAAACTATTATTCGACCAAAGTCGTTGTTGAATATAAAAATTAAAAGAACGAAAATATATGTTAATTTTCATTTTTATAATCATAACTAAAAAAAAAAAAAAAAAAAAAGATAGTTAAAATATTTATAAAAACTAGGCAATGATTCTTAATGAGCTACTTAGCTGAATTGATACATGCTATTGGAACTATTTTGATTTTTCTTAATAAATTAATTCAAGTTCATTTAAATTGTTTTTTATTGCTAACCCAGGATAAAATAAATGATGACACGAAATGGAAAGAAAAAATAATACTAAAAAAATAAAATAGGAAAAAAAATGATAAGAAGATAGTTGAGCCTGTGGATTTCTGATCTCGTAGAAGTAGGTGAGTTCTATGTATGTTTAACAAAAAAAAATCTCTATATATTAATTATATAGTGTAAAACATTAAAAAGATTTAATATGATGAAATAAACTAACTATTTCTTTGTGAAATTTTTTTTTCTTAATTCATAGTTTTCCTAACTTAATATGTATCTCATTTTTTAAATTTTACTATTCCACAGGGTACAGTGCTGAGGCCTATTTTATTCCTACTCTATATAAATGGGTTGTTCAATAAGAACAATTAAGGTAAACTAACTAGTAAATTACTGCTCTGATTTTTCAGATGAAAATTACAAAATCAATTTAACTTTATCTTCAATAAAAAAAACCATTTGAATTAATTGTTATTTAATTGAAATTGAAAAACCAATTCACTCATAAGGTTTTTCATTTGGATATTGACTATTGTCTAGTGCCACCTTGGTTCAACTATATTCGAACATTACCACAACTAAGGAGAAAAGTCATTATTGCATGCTCCAAGGAGGGGGAAGGTGAATCTTAGTGGTAGGAGAAGAGGGGTGGATAACCCACTAGATCTTAAGGGAGATGACCCCTGAGGTCTAGGGGGGAGGTGGACAACTCCGCTAAAAGAATCTACAATTGTCTGTTTTAGAAACAATAGTAACTCATATTTTCATGAAAGTAAACGAATGGTAATTAATTTCTGTAAATGAAATTTAGAAAAGATTAACTCAACGTAAGAAAATTAAAAAACAAGAATACCCCAATGGGCAAGACATTTCTATTAAAGCTACACAGAAACTAACTTGCATTCATTGGGGAGAACTAAATAGTTTTCAAAATCACGAATATGAGAACAAAATACATACTCTGATGTCTAAAATGATTAGAAAAATTGTAAATGGGCCATGGTTTCTGTTGCATCATATATTAAATAAATAAACACTCCATCGGCTCAAACTTAGAAACATGAAAAGTACTAAGCAATTTTATTTTAAATTACTCTAAAATCCTCTTTTTCATCAATTTTTACTTTTATTTCTTTATATAAATAATTAATCATTCATAGTAAGTTGTTAAACATATTAACATACCTTGTTTTGGTTGAGGTAGTGTGGATAGTATAGGGCCAGGTGGAAGGTAGCAGAACTTCTTTCCCGTCACTGCTTCTGTTACTCCAATTGCCAAGCTGTCCTCTGCTGCTTGTTGTCTCTTAAGTGCCACCTGTAGGAGGTTTTTAAATATTTATAGATATGTTCGAGGTTTTTCTGGATTTGAGGTTTTCTTTAAGTGTGGTTTTCCAGATAGAAGGGTTGGTGAAACCTTGTAGGAAGAAGTTATAGATGTAACAGAGCATAGGAAGAATAGAAGGTAATGAGGCTTTAATCGACTTAACTGGGATATTATCGAAACAATCCATAGTAGTACAAGAGCCCAAGAAGAGAAAAAAGGCATTTATCTCACCCCAATTTCTGATTACTTTAATGAAAACTATGTACCATTAATAGTCAAAATTGATGAGTCTGCCAAGTATAGGTAGGGAGAATAAAAAATGGCGGCTGTTTCAAAGCGATAAAAAATACTAATTTTTCATTCGGAGCTCTATATCTTAAAAAATAGGAACAACACAAGAAAACCTAAGAGAACGTCATTTAAAGAGTAAATTTGCTAAAATATGAGCCCTAATAGAGTTATTTACGTTAAATAGGTTTCGAGATATAGCTTTTTAAAAGTTTAAAACATTACATAAAAATGTTGTAAGGGACGTACTAAAAGATAAGTAGTTAGTGAATTTATTTTGAAAAATTTATATCTCAAAAACCATTCGACACATGTTTATTAGCACTCAAATTAAAGCTAGTTTAATGAGCTATAAAGTAGTTTATGATGTATAAACATAGATAACTTCGTAGGAGTAATAGTTTACATGAAATTTGCTAAAATAAATTGATTTATAGTTGTTTGGAAAAATTTTCATTTGCCTAATTTATATTCATATGTGAATATCATAAAAACTACTAACACTACTACTATGAAGATAAGTGTCATAAACTACTTTATAGTAAGTTAAATTTCCTTTATTTTGAGTGTTGGCAGACATATGTGTGTCTTATGGATCTAGAGATATATTTTTTCAAATATCCAACATTTTATACGAACAACTAGATCTAACATTTTGTGAGTTTATTTTGTCAAATATCATAAAAACTACTAGTCCTACAACGATAAACATGATAACCTATTTTGTAGTAAATTTAACTAGCTTTAATTTGAGCACTGGCAGACGTACGTCAGTAGATTTTAAAGAAATTTTGCTTTTTAAAAAGCTATATCTCGAGAACTATTAGACATAAATTGCTCTTTTAGGGCTAATATTTCAGAAAATTTACTCTTCTTTAAATAATGTTCTCTTAGATTTTCTAGTGTTGTTATTATAATTTTGACTAGTAATTATACATAGTTTATATTGATGTAATCAAAAATTTGGGTGAGTTAACTGCCTTATCATAGTTCTTTTGGAGACACTCGGAAGGAAACTCGGAGAAAAGGACAAGTTATTTTACACCAATTGTTTCTAACTTTAATAATCTGAGATAAAGTTTCTAATCAACCTAATGTTTTTTTCGAACAACGAGAAATCAACATTTTGTGAATTTATTTTTACGGAAATCATGAAAATTGCTGACACTTCGAAGATCTATGTTATGAACTTAATTATAGTTCATTTAACTAGCTTTAATTTGAGAGCTAATAAATATTTGCACCACGTTTGTTGAACTTATATTTATCATGATATTAGCCAAGACAAATAAACAACATATTGATATTTCGTTATCTGAAAAAAAAAATGCACGAAAAACTGTATCTCAAGAACTACAGAACTTCAACGGCTTATTAGGGCATATATTTTAGATATCATCTACTTGAAATAATTTAGTTCTATTAAGTTTTTTAGTGACCTAAGTTGTTTTAAGAATATTAAGCACTGATAGAAAAATGAACAAAAATATTTCCTTTAAAGTATAATAATAATAAAGATAATAAATATTTGATTTTGCAGGAATAGAATGATTTTCAGGAGGTTAGGTGCATTTTTATCACTTAAATACAAAAATTGTAATGATAAATATAAATAAGATATAAAAGATACCTGTTTGGCCATGACTCGCTGCCTCTCTGCAATGAGGCCACACTTGGCACATGAACATGTCGCGTACGGACAATCCTTCTTATGTCCCTTCAGCCAACTGATGATACCGTGGTTTCTACATCGAGCACATTTGGGGCGCCTCCCTGGACCCTCGCTACTCATCTGATAAAGCCAAGCCAAGAATTTGGCGGCACCAAAACCTAAATATTTAAAATGGTAGGATTAATATGGCAACCCTATCGCACTTTTGTGAATAATAGTATATAATTTCACGTAAAGCGCTTTCCAAGAAAACGTTAATCTGTTCTCTTGTGATATTAGCTTTTTTTTTTGGGGGGGGGGGGTTCATAAAAAACGATTTTCATTCGAAAATTATGTATGCATATGATGTTTAAAATAATAAAATTAATAGAAAATTGAGGAAATTAATAGAAAAAAAAAGTGACAGAAATTTAATACCTAACAGGTTGCTTCGACTCTATAAGTTTTACAATTCAACAGGAATAGACTCACGTCCGAAAACGTGCGGATTGTAAAAATTTATCTTTCGAAGTTCAGTTCGTTAAGCTTACGTTTCGCGGCCGATATACTTGTCCATTTAAATAAGTTATTCGAAACAGTATGAATCGTATTAACACTAAACAGAGACTAATCGATAACACACACACATCCACATATATGCTGCTATGGTGCTTACCTTAGGAAGCCCGAAGTATCGGTGCCGATAACCACAATAATCATTACTTACATGGTCTATGCCGAAAATGTTTGTTATCCACGGTATGTAAGTTCAAAATATTGGCTTTCAGTTCAAGTTTTTTTTTTTTTTATTAATAGTAATATTATGTATTGGACGATATTTAAAAACTGGTGTTCATTGGAAAATAAATAGTCAAACCCGATAATCGTAACTTTCATTGCTGTCCGCCTCCAATTTTTCACTTATTTTCGCTATTGAAAATAAACGAGTGTTTCTATATGCAGAAAAAGTTTCGTTTCTAGAAATTTGGCATAGCTTATTAAAATCCTTTGATTAAAATTAATTACAACATATGACACTGTGTGTGTTCTTGTTCCACAGTTTAGAGTAATTTCCGTGGACGGGTTCGTAAGTCCGCCTGTAGACGAATAAGTAAAGGGAATTCCGGAAATAATTACACACAGAAAATACTTGTTGATCTATTATATCTTCCTTCTTTACCATCAATATTTTGATTTCGTGAAACGCCACTAATGAAGTAGTATGCTAGATGCCGTAATTTTCAAATGTGGAATTCATCATTTCATTGCTTTATTTTTTCACAACCTTCGAAAGAACCTGAAATCGGAGTATTTAAAGGTCTTCTTAATAAAAAATTGAGAAGAAAAGATAAAGATTTTTTTTTTATCATTTCTTTAATAAGGGTTTTATTTAGTGAATGTAGTTTCGGTGGCAAAACACAGTTCATTATTACATACAAAGGAATCTTTACAATCGACTAAGACACTAAAAAAAAAAATTTCTCCCTCTCAAAAATTGAGGTTTTATGTACCTAGATACTAGGAATCCAGAAAGAAAAAAAAAAAATCAGTCCTTCCTCAAGACCAGTAGACCGATTTTGTCAAATTGGGCAACAGAGTCACTAGTTATCCCTAGATAATTCTCAAAATTCGATACCATAGTCCACTTAATTTTTCAAAACGGGTACCGATTAGACATTTTAGTGCACAGGTGCACAGTCCGCAACTTCGTTCCAGCTGGGTTTAACACAACCAATTACCTTAGGATGGAACTCGCCATTTCAATTACAGATATCTCGGAACTTTCTATATGATCGCTTGAAAGATAAATAATTGGTTCGTGGACCATAATGGCCTGTTGAGTTCTGCACGATTAGTAACGGTTAAGAAAAATGACAAAATTTTATGTTGCTAAGGTTTTATAATGTTAAATCTGCTGCATATCTTACTTAGACTCCCTGATATGTTTTCCAGATGGTCGGCTAAGATTAGTTACACGATTTAGTGAGATTCTACAAAACTCCAACAGCTATGGGGTCTACTAATCTTAATTTTCAGTAAATAAAATGAAATAATCACTAATTTATAAATTTGGGTACGTCAGCCACTTGTACTTGTAAAACTTCTTGACGGATCTGAAAAATAACATGGAAAATGTAGAGCTATTTGGTCATCCATTTTGTTTCAAGGCGGCGAGTAGCATGTTGATATTTCTTAAAACCTTCTCTGGACTCAATATAACAACGAAAACGAATTTTCATCAAAATGAAATAAGCCGTTTTCTCCTTGACTAGCAGGCACAAAAAAGTCTAAGGAGAGATAATTTACATCTGTTTTTTAATTACATTTTACAAACATTTTATTTGTAAAATTTAATAATAGGTAATTGAGTCTCACTTACTCCATACACTGGTACCATTTTTATTTTGAATTTTACCGACAATTTTTCAATGGATAGATTACCTAATTTACTTGCAGTTTTAGAATTGCCTATAAAGTTCTAGTACAAGAGAGAGAAGTAAGTAAGTTCTAGTAGAAAAAAGTAAGTTTAATTACCTCAGCCCAATTTTTTATTACTTAAATGAAAACTAAGTATAATTCCAATTCAAAATTTATGGATTTATAAAACTATAAATCAATTTATTGTAGCAACTGCCCTGAAAACTACTATTCCTACGAAGATAAACGTAATAAACCACTTTAGAGCACGTTAAACTAGCTTTAATTTGGGCGATTCGCTAACTACTAATTTTTCAGTACATTGTTTATGAAATGTTGCTTTTAACAAAACTGAATCTCGGGAACCATTGAAAGCAAAAGGGCTCATATTTTAGTAAATTTACTCTACTTTAAATGATGTTTTATTAGGTTATCTAGCGTTGTAAGTAGTTTAAACAATATGGAGTTTCGAATTAAAAAAAAAATGTTTTTCAATGTTTTACAACAGCCGCTATTTTTTATTCCCCCTAACTCCAATTGACAGATATTATCAATTTTGACTAGAAATTGTACATAGTTTTCATTAAAGTAATCAAACATTGGGTGAAATACCTGACTTTTTCTTCTCTTGGGCAGTTGTACTGTTACTTTCACCTCCCTTTTCTATTCAGCTCTCATAAACATTTCGTACAGTAAAATATGTTTTTGTTGTTCAAAATATTCATCTCATTTGTAGGATCGTTACAGTGTAAGTTCAAGTTCAATCGCCCGATTTTTTCCCAATTAAAGATACCCAATTCAGGCTGGGTGAACACCAGAGATCTCCCGAACCCACAAGATTGACTCACGTCAACAGAATTAATCAGAGTAATAGAATAAATAATAATCTGCCACTGCCGGATTTGAATCTGGATCCTCGGAATGTTACAGCATCTTACTCACGGAGCTACCCCGTTTTTCGTAGAGTTGTATAACTATCTAGAATATTTCTGAGCAGGCCTGGGAAAATCTAAATCAGATTTCCATAATTTAACACGAGACCAGATTTAAAATTCATAGAAGGGTGTGAAGAATTAGGGAACATTTGATATTGCCTTTTTTTAAATTTTGCTTTAAGTGTTCATCTATACTGAACATCGTTTTATTATCACCCCAGTTTTATTTTAAAACCAGCTGAACATCCAGCGCTTCTCTGTTGCTAAATTGAAGCATAAATAATGAAATAATGAACACTGTTTAAAGTTTGATATTAATTATTGTATTTAGTTAAAATAAAATATTCACATACACTTTATTATTTTTAGATTTTAATTATATAAATTTTAATTACTCTTTTATACAGATTTCATTATCATGGAAATTCGAAAGTGAAAATAGTTGACTAACCTCAACAAATTTGGACGTCCCAGATTGATCACTATGAGTTAAACGAATTAACGAACACAGGTTTAAGTACCTTTGTGATATGAATTCATAAATTTACTATGCCTTTTTTTTTTATCACTAAGCCTAAGTAAAGTGATTGCTTTATTGCACTTCCAATAACTTCCAATAACGCCAAATTTTACTAGAAAAAAGATGTAGATGTTGATCGAACAATTAGAAAAACTTCAAAACTGCTGAGTTAGTTGTACCATAGTTATCGAAGAGTAGATATAGACCCATACAGACTTAATCGATTTCTATTTCAAATTTCACTTCTAAGGAGTAGATTTATTCATTATTGTTCATTTTCAAAATAGCATAAGTAAGTACGTTGTGTTCATTATTTGAAGACCTATTAATAAATAAATATATTAAAAAATATTTAACTAACAGTTCTTCAAATTTTACAGAGTTAAAAAAAAATTACTTATGACCAAATAAACAAATTATTATTTGTGGCGTATAAAATCCTTTGTTAACAATTAAGTATTAATTCATTGCTAGCATCAGTAAATTATGTCAGAAAGAAGTTTTTATGATGAAAAATAGTTTTGTTAAATTTTGTAGTTAAAACCTTCTCAGATAGAGTAAGAAACACCGAATCAAATCAACAATTTATCCCAAAACTTTGGTAACTAATTGATTTAGTATATCAATTTTAGGATAATCGTTTAATTCAAAACGTAAAAGATTTATAGATAAACCATTAAAAAAACCCTTATCCTATACGAAATAGATATATTCCCAATGAATCACGCTAAAATACTTGGCATTTTAAATAACTAAAAATTCGCATAATATAATTTGCATAATAATATATAATATAATAGTTTTCAAATAAATATAAAATCATTATTTATTTATGTACAAACATAGAAATTACTCTAAGATGTACGAATTTACTAAATTATAAATAAATCAGAAATAAATAATTATTAAACTTTCCAATTGTAATAATCAGATTTTTTTTGTCGAACTAACAAATCCTATAGACTCATCAACTCAAAAAGATTTGTGGTGTTTTTAACAAAAAATATTCAAGCCCCATAACTTATTAGGATACGTTATAGATTCATAATAAAATTAAATATATACTTAAATTAGATAGTATATAAAAAGAGATATTCATTTACATACTGATATGTGAGAAGTTTTCTATCAAAAAATCTACTTCAGAAAAACAATCATTTTGGACAAATTAAAACTCTATACAGAAAATATCTTTCAAAATTTAAACTGACCACTCTCGAATTACAAATTTATATTTTCAATACAAATTTAACTTATCTACATAAGATCTACTCATAAAAATTTGTAAACAATTCTAAAAGTGGATAAATTGATTTTCAATAGAAAACTCTTCGTATGTGTTCAAGACAAGCCGAGTTCGCAGAAGTTTTTTTTAGTCAATTCAATTTAAACCGAATAAAAGTTTATGAGTTCATGCAAGTTTATAATTTCAATCAGAATAAAGAGTTCTATGAATTAGTATGTCAATCATTTTCTTAATTGAAATCATTCTTTTTCAACTTCCATCCTAACGTAACTGCGGTCATGCAACATTAGCGAAATTAGTATTCTATTATCGGAGAGAATTATATTATATATATCGAAATTATATTTTCGAGTACCTTTATCTGAAATTGGATGTCAGTAGAAACTTAATTCAAAAATTTCACAAAAGTCTCCTCACTTATTCTTTTGAAAAAGGTTTTTGGAGTATTTTCCTATTTAAATTGCTCATGTTTCTGAGAATATTTATGAATGGAACGGTAAAATACTTTATTTCCACTCTGAAAAAAATCGTAAACTTAGCTGAAGAGAAAAGGGAATAGAGGGACCGATAACACAAACAGTTTCGAAAAACAGTAACAAAAAATGAAGTAAATAGTTGATTTTAGATCCAAGTAGTAAGATTATTCTTATTAGCAAATATTAGCATAGTTACTCAAATATGGGCATTTTAAAACAAGGCTAGAATAACTAGATAAATCGAAACATTTAAACATTGCTTTCCATAACTTATGAAATTTTCATTATTTAATATAAATATTTAAGCTGAGAAGAAAAAATGTTTTCACAGATAAAAATTTTTTTTGGCAGTAAGAAAAAAAACATATTAAGTATTCATTTAAAAATTGAACTTGATCGTAGAGTTTTGGAGATTAGTATCATAAGATTAATTATTTGTTTTTATTATAAAACTAAATTCGATCAAAATCTTTGAGTATAAAAATTTAAAAAACAAAAATATATGTTAATTTTAATTTTTATAATCATAACCAAAAAAAAAAAACAGTGATAGTTAAAATAGTTATAAAAACTAGAGAATGATTCTTAAAGAGGTACTTAGCAGAATTCATACATGCTATTGGAACTGTTTTGAATTTTTCTTAATAAATTAATTCAAGTTCATTTAAATTGTTTTTTTATTACCAACCCAGGATAAAATAAATGTTGATATGGAAAGAAAAAATTATAACAAAAAATAAAATAAAATAAATAATAAACAATAATAATAAGATAGTTGACCCTGGGTAATATACATGAGGAGTATTACTGCACGCCCTGCTGAGCTTACTTAGATTTATGATTTCGTACATGTAGGTGAGTTCTATGTTCTATTCTCTTTTTCTTATCTTTCTTTTACCCCCTTTTCCTCATTTAATCTTTTCTTATTTTTCCTTACCCACGTTATTAGTTATGTTCACCACATATTATTATTTTCATATTTTCTCATCACTTCTTTTATCTAACTTAACATAATATTTGTTTCCTTATTCAATATTCATATTTCTTTGTTTCTTTGCATTATATAACTCTATATTTGTATTTTTTTAATTATGTTATTTTACTTACATGTTTAATTACTTATATATGCGTTTTATTTTCCACTACTTTCATTACTTTATTCTTATTAATTTTCATTCTGTACAATTATTTACTTTAATCATTCTGTATATATTTTTTATTCATTGGTTGGTATTTTGTTCATTGTTCATAGCCCTGATGAAGGCTGGATATTCTGCCCGAAACGTTGGTACTGTTAAATAAGTTTTTAAAATTTATTTGTGTTATTTTCTGACCGCATCCCCAACCATTTCCTCTTCATAAAAAAAAAAAAAAATAGAAAATTAAAAGGCAAGACTCCACCCGGACCACCTTACTTCATTAAAATTAAATATGTGAGAAAGCATATTTTAGGTAGAAAAAAACAATTTTTTTATTATTTTATATTTAAGAAATAGATTTTCAATTCAAATAAATGTATTTAAATTTTCAAAACATGAGTTAAAACTTTTGGATATTTCCAATAAATACAAAAAAAAAATTAAACTACATTTTTATAATAAGCAATCAAGAATCAATTGTTCAAAACTTCAAATCAAATCAAAGATATTTCACTTCCACTGCGATTCTCAAAGTTAATTTGAGCTGTATGTTCAGAAGAAGAAATTAAATTACGTAGGTGTGGTAAAAAAAAAAATGGAAAATTCCACTTTTGGGCAGCAATCCTCAAAAAATATCAAAAATTATATGAATCATTACTGTATTAAAAATGTCATGTTGAAAATGCCACTCACAAGAAGCTGAGATAACTCGATTTACCTTCGTACAATTGAGTAAATTTCGATTGCTAACAACAGGTTGTTTGGAAAACCTTGGCTTTATTACAGTGCTGCAGGAAACGTTACTTATATCAATATTTAATTATTCCTTTTTGGACTTAAGGGATCTAGCTGTCTGAATTGAGATAACGAAAAAAACAATAAATATATATTTGACCTATTAAGGTATTCCTTAGAACACTACAGAGTTCCTTTAATACCAGATTAGGCATGCATTCGAAGAAGTAGTGGTTATTAGATTTTTATTTTATTCTATTAAATATAGGATGTTATTTATTTATAATCTTAATATTTTCTTGAGACTGGTAATTTTTTAATAAATAATTCAAAACACTATCCAATTATAGTCTCAAAACTTTTATTTCTTTTACACGTCCAACATTTCGGCCTATTTGGCCATCTTCAGGGACAATCTACTCAATACCACTATGAAAACATATAATTTAACCACTCTAAAAACTTCATTCAGGCTATTCTGCCCAGGTCAAAACATTTATATCTAATTAGTCAATTATCCATTAAAACCACAGTCAAAATTATTTCTCTGCAAACTTATTAATACACTTTTATCACAACCTTTTATAATTATATTCGGTCGAACGTCCTCTGTAGATGAGATTAGATCAAGATTTATACTAGCATTGGCCAAAGAAGAGACAAAAATCATGTTACGAAGGTTTTCGAAGATTTCAGTTTTAAGTGACTATCTCAAATTACTTCATTTCTGTCGATTTAACGTCTTCTTCTAAGGAAAACAATAGGAACTTCCGTACAAGTTCTCAGGCCAGTAGCGTAGCAGCCGCCCGGAGTGGAGGAATATTTTACCACCTCCTTATTTAGGTATTTCCATTTAAAAGAATGAAATGTAAAAAAATTGTAATCGTATTTATCGTGTATCGTACAGGTTACAAAAATACCACCCCTATTTCATGGAAAATTAAACTTAATTTAACAATTAATCAAAATCGAGTCTATGTGAAAAATAGATATAATGGATTGTTCTTGACTGGATTTACTAAGTAAAAATCTACTCCAGGAGAGTCTTCAGGGATGCTTTTACAAATGATAAGGATTGAAACATTGTCAATACATCTTTCTTGAAGAAGTTTTATGCTTAGTTAATCCAGCAAAAACATTCAATAATATTCTCATAATCAGTTATATTTCAGCACCTTTTTGAGTCTTATATTTCCCGCTCAACAATATTTGGTTTTTTTTAAATAGTCAGAAATTTTACTAATTTAAAAAAATAATAGAAAACAGAGGAATTTTTTCTACGCTTAAGTCACCTTGGCTAATAACAATTCCATGAGACAATTATATGAGAAAAACTTATTTTTTGTCACTAACCGTCCATAACATTTTAATTTTAAAATAAACCACTCATGCAACAATTAGCCACAGACCTCAGGAGCTCCTCGATCTTACTTCTTGCGGACAGTATGGTCAGTCTGTGGCGTAGCGTTTGGTGCATGAGGGACTACTCTCTGGGGGCGGTACTTTTAGAGCAAATATTTCACAGCAATAAATAATAATAATATCTTGTATAAATTTGGACCATTTCATTTCATATTTTTGTCTCAAGAGGGATGTGATGCAATACACATTGATAGTGCAATAAAGATTTAGCTCTTATATTCACTAAACGATTAAAGGTTTATTGTTATATACAAGAAGATGGTCAGAGTTGTGGTAAAAAAAATAACAAATAGTTTATAACTATAATATTGTAATAAGTTTACAAGTGTTCTATACCTGTTATATCAATATGACCTATCAGTAAGAATTTTCGTAATAAATCTGATTATTGTATTGTAAAACATATATATATATATATATGGCTTCTTTATTTGTAATCTGCACAGTACACAATAATGAATATTGTTCTTGTCGATAAGTTCTTTAGGATTAATGAATACGTCTTTTAAATTAAAAAATCTAAATAAGAGGGCGATGAAAACAACACTACACCACTGTAGTCAGTACTGTGTTACAACGGCCTGATTTATCCCTTGACTGATGTCAGGTTTTCACACAAATGTTCAACCCTTTAGTACCAGAGGCCGATATATCGGTCTTTAATGCCTAAACCTTGTAGTTTTTTACTATTCGCATTTCGAGAAATCTATATCTCAAAATAAATTTATAATACATTATAAATAATCTAATTCATAATGAAAGGATTAAAGGAATTTTTTTTATTAACAACAACGTAAAAAAACGTCGTTTTGGAAAAGATATACCGACCGGCAATAACGATGTCCCTTGGAGTTATTCTTTATTTTTTGTTATGCAATACTACCTATTTTATTACAAAGCTTATTGGAAATACACAGTATATATTTAATAATAATTGGTCTATATAAAGGTATGTTGAAAAGATTACTTTTCGTTTGGGCAAATGCGTTTTGTAAGAGAGAACTCAATTTTTATTATCTTTATGATCATTTATACCTTTGTTATTAATAAAAATTTCAATGAATATAGAAATATTAGTGACATTTTATTACCTTGTTTTATTATCTATTTCGTCCTTAATAAATTGTTTTCTGAATTATGTAAATATTGTTTTGTTTGGTTTTTATGAGCCTTTTTCCAAACCCTATTAAAATCCTTAAATTCAGCCTGTTATCTTCTCATAGCCACCTCGAATGGCACTAAAAGGGTTAAGGATTGCCAGTCTAATCCAATTTAGACAATATCCATTAATTTTCTATGAAACGATACTTGAGAGTACATCCTAGAATTTTAAACAGGTTCATTCAAAATAGGAAATGAAATCCATCCTTCTCATACGGTAGTTACATGTTTGGAACAGTAAATCTGTGATGAGAGATGTATTATAATCTCTGGTGAGATTATAATAGATCTATAATTGAAAGACATTAAAATAAAATGAAATTATCGTTATTTTAGTTTATGGTAAAACATTATTTGCAAACAATATATGTTAAGTTTTACACATTTATATGATTAACAATTTGAAGTGACGTAAAAAAAAGAATTTTTCTTTATACTCGATAATAATAATTATTATTAATGAAATCGTAATTTAAGTAAAATTTCCAAAGTAACCGACAGGGTCAAAGATTTTTATCCAACAGATTAAGAGGGGTAGCTTTGCTTATGTGAAACCAACACGAAAATCGTATTCAACTAGCCATAAATCACTTCAGCACAAGAGAAGGATACTCACAAGGGTAGGTACTCCAAGGCAGAACAGAAGAAACTGAAGCACGAAGGGAGGAGTCAAAGCTAGACACGCCCTCATCAAACACACCCCTTCGCAGGGATTGGTTGTCGTCGCCATAGTTTGCGGGGTCCTGCTATCAAAACTTGTCAAATTGCTACGGCTATTTTATTTCAGTCATTGATTTCCGAAAAATATGACAGTCTGCTTGACAAGAAGCTTCCTTAACAAAGGAACAGTGCATCTGTCTGTTCAAAGGTTTTAATATAGTGTAAGACAGGGTTGTTTTCTCTAATTGCTTATGTCACTGTACTAAACCTAGACCTTAAAAAATGCATAAGACTAGTTTAAGAGATCACAAGTAGGATGGATATTTACATCCTACTTCAGATGGATCAAAATTTAATTTTAAATTTATCAAAACAAACACGAGTAACCATTAATGACATATTAAAGTCTTTCTATGATAATTTTAACAAAGCATAACATAATATGACTGCTAAATTAATCATTGCAGAGCTACTACCAGGCGAAAATTCTTATAAAACAAACTGAATAAATTATTTTTTGTAAACATACACCGTCCAAAAAAATTTATTTGTAAATAAACCTAATTTCGATCTGGAGAAATAAAAATCCCTTTAATTCGCGCTCGAAATAAAAAAATAGATTTGAAGTATTAGAACCTTTAGATGAAGGCCACGAAGTTATGGGTAGGAATCCGATAATATTAAAGAGGTCGGTAATTTGTGTCTCGGAAAAAGAGAAAGTAATAAGAATCAACCCTAGTTCGATGAAGAGAGTCTTAAAATATGGGGACAAAGAAAATTACCTAAGTTAAAAACTCTCTATAATCCTAGCAAAAATAATGTTACTTACTTCCGGGCCTCAAAGAATGGAACGTCTAAATTCCTCAGAAATAAAAAAAAGAGAATATCTTAAAAATAAAATAATAGAGATAAGAAATAACAAAATCGAAAATAATGTAAGGGAAATGTAGAAATGTATTAACCGATTCCGGAAGTTCCACTCTGTAGTGACGGAAATAAGAGATAATAACAATCTATTAGCTAATCCAGGAAATTTATTGAATACGTTTAAGAAACACTCGAAAGTATTCTGAATATGAGAAATAATTTTCAATCTCCTCTGACTGAATACCAGAGTGCTGAACCGTGGATAGAAGAACCGAGTCAGGAGGGATTCAAAATGGCCATCGCAAAATTAAAACCTTATAAAGCAGCAGGGACTTACAATATTCCTAGTGAATTAATCAAGGCATGTGGTTAAATTGGATCTTCTAAAATATACCTTTTGGTTATAAAGATCTTGGAAATTGAGGAGATACCGAGGAATGGAAAGTCTCTACTTATTCCTGTTTACATAAAGGGGTTGACGGATTGTAATTACTATCGAGGAACCTCACTCCTTCCTGTATGTTATAAAATATTTAAGGTAATATTATCGCTGAAGAAATTATCGAAGACTACCAACGTGGATTTAGAAGAAATCGTTCAACTATTTTTTTTCAACTATTATCAAATCAATTTTTATCATTACGGAAAATCTTACAGAAAACGTTGGAATACAACGGGGTAGTTCATCAGCTTTATATAGATTTGGAGGGGCATCATTGGAAGAATGTATGTAGAGAGCGATTGTTGGTATCGGCATCGAACCTACGGGTTCGTTAGGCCTTTATTATTATTATTAATACTATTATATAAAACAAAATATAAGATAAACAGTTGAAACGGGAGCAATTTCGAGAAATATATTAGAAGAGATAGAGAGGTTTAAATCCTTGGTTTCTATGTTAACTAGAAAAAAATAAATAAATTGATGAGAAAACAAGACCGAGCTTTAAGGCTGGAAATTATTATTTTTCAATTTTGAAATTGGTTAGCACGCGATTTATGCTCAGAAACTTAAAAATTAGTATTTACAAAACTATTATCCATCCCACTCTTTTTTACTGATGCGAAACGTGGCTTCTTACACTAAGGGAAGAACATCGCCTTAAGGTTTTTGAAAATAAACTATTTGGTAAAATATTCGGACTGAAAAAGGTTGAGTTTGAAACCAGAAGGCTGTACAACGGATGGAACCGCACCCGGTAAATATAAATAGTAAATATAAGATAGAGGTGCAAAATTGTGGGGCTTAGTAACGAGTGGATCCCCAAAATGTTAAACACTGAACCGACGGGTAAACGGCCAAGGGGTAGACCGAAACGTAATCCTCTCTATTTCAAAATATAGCAATGTTCCTATAACCGTAAAGTATCCATAATTGATTAATTTTTACCTTTTTCTATTTTGAAATAAATTTATAAAAGTATTTTATAAATAAAAAATAATTCAATATAGTATTAATAAAAAATAACTAGTGGTTAACGTTTTTTATTTATTACCACCGTTACTTCTTTACATTATAGAGCCTTAGAGTGATAATTTGCTAGAAATTTTACTTAAGTGTAGCTTTTAATTTCGAAATGACTTTCTTTTCAATTGAATGTCCGTTTTTCTTGAATTAGAAGTTAAATAAGGATTTAGCCGTCTTTTATGGTTTACTAACAACCCGACATTTCTCTGGAAACAACCCAACAGTAACAAGGATAGGACTAGATTTCAAGACTTCAAACCGCTAATTATAACATTTATAATGAACAGTTATCAACCATTTAGTTATTATTGACATTTATTTTTTCCCTAATTTATTACTCACGTTTTTTTATACCTCCAAATACTAACATGAAGGGATAGTACAAGAGCCCAAGAGGAGAAAAAAGGCAGTTATCTCACCCCAATTTTTGATTACTATAATGAAAGCTATGTATAATTAATAACCAAAATAAAAAGTATGCCAAGTATAGGTAGGGGGAATAAAAAATGGCGGCTGTTTCAAAGCGATAAAAAAAACTAATTTTCATTCGAAGCTCTATATCTTAAAAAGTAGGACCAACACAAAAAAAACCTAAGAGAACGTCATTTAAAGAAGAGTACATTTGCTAAAATATGATCCCCAATAGAGTTATTTACACTAAATAGTTTTCGAGATATACCTTTTTAAAAAGGAAAATTTCATAAAAATGTTGTATGGGACGCACTGAAAGATCAGTAGTTAGTGAATTTATTTCGAGAAATTTATACCTCAAAAACCATTTGACGTACAGATGTCTATTAGCACTCAAATTAAAGCTAGTTTAATGAGCTATAAAGTAGTTTACGATGTTTACCTTCGTAGGAGTAATAGTTTACATGAAATTTTCTAAAATAAATTGATTTATAGTTGTTCGGACAAATTGTTATTCATATGTAAATATCATAAAAGCTACTACCTCTACGAAGATAAGTGTCATAAACTACTTTATAGTAAGTTAAATTTCCTTTATTTTGAGTGTTGGGAAACATACGTGCGTCTTATGGATCTAGAGATATATTTTTTTCAAAAATCCAACGTTTTATACGAACAATTATAAATTAACATTTTTCTAATATCATAATAACTACTACTCCTACAAAGGTAAACATAAAACTATTTTGTAGTAAATTTAACAAGCTTTAATTTGAGCGCTGGCAGACAACTGTACGTCCAATGGTAACTGAAATGAAGTTTTTCGTAAATCAAACTTATTGTCCGAACAACTATAAATAAATTTATTTTAGCAAATATCATGAAAACTACTATTCCTACGGAGGTAAAGGTCATAAACTTCTTTATAGTCCATTAAACTAGCTTTAATTTGAGTGCTAAAAGACATCTGTACGTTACATAGTTCCTAAGATATAGATTTCTCAAAATAAATTAACTAACTACTAATGTTTCAGTAGATTTTAAAAAAAAATTTCTTTTTAAAAGGCTATATCTTGAGAACTATGGGATGTAAATAGCTCTTTTAGCGCTAATATTTTAGCAAATTTACTCTTCTTTAAATAATATTCTCTTAGATTTTCTAGTGTTGTTATTAGTTTTTAAGATATAGATCTCCGAATGAAAAATTAATGTTTTTTTAAGGTTTTGAAACCGCCGCGATTTTTTATTCCCCCTACTTATACTAGGCAGACTCATGAATTTTGACTAGTAATTATAGATAGTTTTTATTAAAGTAATCAAAAATTGGGGTGAGATAACTGCCTTTTTTTCTTCCCGGCTCTTGTACTAGGACTTGATTTACTTGCTATAGCTTATGCCCATCAGTATAGTATCTGAAAGATGCCCCATTGGATGAACACCCCTAAAAAAAAAACGATCAAAATAAAGTCTTCTTCAGATTATCATCTTTCCAGGAATCCGGAGAACTTTATAAAAGGAAATATTTTAGGGAATTATTCACATGTCAAATAAACGTTTTCTGCTTTTTTGTCTTCTCAAAACTATGTCCTAGAATTGATAAAGGAGTTTTACAGAATTAAAAAATTAGACACTCGGGAAACGTGTATAATAAAATACTGTAAGTGTATAGGGACTACTAAAATAAAATGTTTTTTATTTGACAAAGATGTTTTATTAAGTAATGAACATTTCCCTAGAAACAACCCAACATTAACATGGATAGGACTAAATTTCATGACTTCAAACCGCTATTCCAAAAAAAACATAGTGATAACTATGTATTTGATGGTTCCTTTTTTTTACTAAAATAAATTCATTAAATATAAAAAAATAACTGTTATAAAGTAAATTAAAAACTATATATAGGGCACTGTTTTTTGTATTTTTACAAGACTAATCCCAAGTAAAACATTTAGCTATAATTATAAAATAAAATATATTGGATAGTTTTATTCTTATGGATTAATAAGCAAGTTTACTATATTTATAACGGATAAAACAAAATACATGGCTAGCAGTAGAAACGCGAGCAATTTCGGTGATAAAGATATAGGAGGAAATACGATTGAACAGGTAGATAAGTTTAAGTATTTAGGTTCTACGGTAACTAGAAAAAACGAAATTGATGAGGAAATAAAAGCTAGGTTGAAGGGGGAAAATGCTTGTTATTTTTCAATTTCGAAACTGCTTAGCTCGCGCCTTCTATCGAAAAACTTAAAAATTAGAATTTACAAAACTATTATTCTTCATGGATGCGAGACGCGGCCCCTTACACTAAATGATGAACAGCGTCTTAAAGTTTTCGAAAATAAAGTATTACGGTAATAAGGGAGAATTTAGAAGATTACACAATGCTGAATTAAGGGACCTACTACCCAGTAAATATAATTCAAGTTATAGCTTATATAAGATGGGTGTGTAAGGTTGTAGGGCTTAGTAACGAGCTGATCCCTAAAATGTTAATAAACACTGAACCAACGGGTAAACGTCCGAGGAGTAAACCAAAACTTAGATGGGAGGATTGCGTTAAAATTGATTTAGTAGAATTGGGGTTAGAGGGGGCATCACTGGAAGGATGTATGCAGAGAGCGTTTAGCGGTATCGGCATCGAACTTTCGGGTTTGTTAAGCCTTCGTTATTATTATTATTACAACTCACTCACTAACTCACTGTTGGCGCTACAGTCCTTGTAGGACCTGGGCCTCTGCCACCACTCTGTCCCATGCCTCGCGGTCTCCAGCGAGACTCCTCCAATTTTCAACTCCCATTCCTCTCAAATCATCCAGCCACCGACGCCTGGGTCTGTCCCTTTTCCTTTTTTCTCCTGGTGCACCATTTAGGATCCTTTTAGGTAGCCTGCAGGGCTCCATCCTTTCCACATGTCCCAACCATCTTAGCCCGCTTTTCTTAATAGCACAGAGGATATCAGGCTCTCCATACAATTTCTTTATTTCGTCATTGCTTCTGATTCTCCACCTGTGCTCCTCTTTAACGGCTCCAAAGATCTTTCTTAGGACTCTTCTCTCCCAAACCAGTAGAGCTCTTCTATTATTGCTACTATATTTATAAAATATATGATATAGAATTTAGAAAGTCAATGGTCGTAATAATGAAACTGATGGCATAAAGTTCGGACTCAGTAAGGATTTTAAATTGTTTGAGGCTAAAATTGGATAAAATTTATTTTATTTAAACAATAATAACCAACGAAAAATCGTACTGCGAGAATATGAAGGGCGTAACACTAAAACAAAGTTAGACTAGATCGAATATAAGATGGATATTAAACTGTATTTAGTAGTCCCTAGTTTTCCACTAAAAACCATTTTGTTGGTCGACCATCTACTGTGTCTACAAGTTTGGCCTGATATTTCAGGGCAGGCTGCTCATTGGAAAAATTCTTCTCCATACAATGAATTGGCCCATCTAACATATCGTAAAGGTAGTAAAGGTGACATTTTTGCATCGATGAAGTTTTTTGCCAACAAACCGAACCTTCGCTTCAAAACTGACAAAATTTTTAAATTATCAACAATCATAATTCAATTGTTAATATTTTCAAAACTGAAATGAAGGCTAGAGTACCAGGCCCAACTAACTATTCATTGTGTAGCTGTACTACTTTATAATGATTTGTAATAATATAGTTAAAATCAATTATTTATAATTACTTACTTTTTACATTCTTACTTTTTGCCAGAAATCTCAGTAGTGTAAAATCAATTTTAAATTATTAAAATACTTAAATATTTAAAATACCAATATCAATACCTATGTATTGTGATATTATTTTTTTAATTAACATCAAATTTAAATAATAATATTTTTATTACATTATGAATGAATGTAATAATAACAATCTATCTTGTTTTCTATTAGATCGACTTTGAATAATCTGAATCGATTCAATTGAAGCTAAATAAATCAATTGATTCGATTTTTATAATAAATCGATTTATTATATTAACCTTCAGTGTATTTTTAAGTTAATTGGTTTAAATAAATTAACTTTACAACAGTAAAATTACATCTCATTACAAAATTTTTATTGTATAGAAAACACAGCACCAAAAAAATTAAATCAAATTAAATTTTACCATAAATTAAATTAATAAAACTTTATATTTATACACTCAAAAATATTTAGCTATGTTTCTTTTTGATTCTAGAAAATTATTCGAATATAGAGAAGAACATATTGTGTTTATAAGAACAGTAATTTCTTCTATAAAAAAAAAAAAATAACCTAGAAATAAAAAACTTAATTTTTAGGACAATGGAAATTGAAATGCATTAAACAAAAAAGTTCATTAATAGTTGTTTTAGTATTCCATCCCGATTCTTCGTCTGTTTGGGTTAACTTCAATTTTTTTAACTCTATTGCAGGAACAGTTTGTCGTAAAACCTGTACCGTGTAAACGCACATTATAATACAGGAGCCAGATACATAAAATTCATCAGCACAGAAATACATTCCTTGCGATTTTAAAACTCTTACTAATTAGGTAATTAATTTAATAAAGTGACGAATTAGGTCTTCTTTTATTTCGTCTATAACTCCTAAACGGTGCATCCTAGCAAAATAGTTATAGTATAAGAAATTAAACAGCAATAAATTCTACGTCGAATGAGTACCACATATTAATTCGATAATAAAATATCGGTTACGTTAGTTAATAAAATATTGTAAACTCTAAACCGTCTAAGCAGCCCCACTAAAACCCCAGGTAGCGACGGTTCTATATCACTTTCGAAATATTTGCTTAAAACGGGAAGAGTATATTTAAAATGGTTAAATCGAGCAATATTTAAAAATACATTATAATCTAAACTTGACATGGAATCGCATTTCTGGCGGACGTAAAACTGCTACTAATTAGGTAATCAATTTAGTAAAGGAAGGAATCAAAAATATTTGTTCGAATAGGTATTTTTTCGCCTAAAAGTTCTACATGGTGGATTTTAGTGTAAACAATGCAATTAATTTTAAATAAATCGAAATTAATTTATGAGTCGAATGAATATCATAAAGTAAAATTTGGTCATGTGGTATGGTCATAACCCACCTGTTCTAGTTGTATATTGACTTAAAAAAACTAGCTATTGGAATAAAGAACAACTTAAACTTTTTTATACAATTAAATTCATTTAATACAATAAACAATCCTTTGTACTTATTTTATATAAAACAACAAAACGAATAAATTGATTGGTAAATAATACCTATTAAATACATACAGAGAAAAGGTGACATACGATAATATAAACAATTTTAAAAAATTTATATATATTTATTTTTTTCTGTTGGCTCCTTAGGCGCATTGGCAAGAACCTGAACATGTGTCTAATATTTTTCGACATAGTATGACTAAAAAGGGTTTTATTGAAAGGGGTGAATCCACATGTGTAGCCTCCCTTTGTAAATTACTGATGAGTAACAAAAATAAAACTCTCTCTTGCAACAAACAAGGAATATACATTACCAACACAATAACTTCTTTCCGAAAACACAAGGGCTAGAGGTGATAAAAAGAAAGTGGACTTATTTGTCATTCATGTTACAGACGAATTTCATCCCCATGAGAACTTGTTTGATAAAAAGTACTGCTCAAAGAAACAAAAAATTCTCAGTTCTCCTCTTTCTTCATATGCATCACCCATAACTCACATCTTCATACGAAATATTTTGTATAAACACAAACGAACGGAATATTTCGATCTAAACACACCTAAAGCTATACATATTCTTGCAAAGAATGGCTGAATCTTACATCATTTCGAAATTCCACTCTTGAACTTTCATTTCTCTAGAGCAGTGGTCCCCAGCCAAGGTTCCACGAAATTATTTAGGAATGGTGCATTCTATGTCAGCTTAACGTCTTTAATTTACCTTTATTTGAATTACCTCAGATTTTCTTCAATGTCGTACAGGTATTGTGTAGGTATCCTAGCTTTTCTTGAAATAAAAAAAAGGGTTCCACTTTTTTTTACTTTTACCAAAAAAAAAATTGGGAACCACTGCTATAAAGTATGCTATCAATAATAAAGATGATCCCAAAACTAAACAAACTATCAAACCAACTTATTTCTTGCAGGCCTTTAACCATTATTTTTCAAAATATTTAAAGCTTATCTGTCTTTCCTTGTTAGCAAACTATCTCAGCATCAAGAAGGCATTAGACCTGCACATCCTACAGTACAATGATGAAGAGAGTCACTGGTACCATTACCATGATATAAAAAAAAAGAAGGAATCTTGAGAATAGCTTGTTAGTTGTTGGCCAAAATGATAAACATTCCTATTAATGCCAAATCGGCACGGGGTATCATTTTAGGTCCAATTCTGTAAGCCCCCTATAATTTCGATAATCCATAAACATCAGATAAACAAATAAACTCGCAAACTACGCAATATTTGTTATGGATACTAACCCAATCTCAAAGCTTCCCGCAACATACAGATGTCCATTTCCAAGACTTCCCTAAAAACTTTGGATGCAAAAAATTCAGAGGGCCCAGTTAACAGAAAAATAAATAACTCAACAATTAATTATCATTTATTACAATATATAGTTTATTTATTAAAAGGGCATTTAGAATGCTCCTGATAATACATTCCTTGCAGTACAGTACATACTTCAGACAAATAATTTATAAATTAAAAGAAAATATGCAAAAAAAAAAAAATAACAATATACTCAAAATAAATATCTCTGTTCATAATAAGTATTTAACAATATCAACTTTGTAATGTATAAAACATATACCTCCTGATTAACAGGATAACATAAATACATTTCAATTCTGAAATATCATTACGAATTTTAATTCGTTAATTTCATAAAGTTAAAACTCATTTTGAAGACTATACAATATCTAAATTAATTGATTTTTTTCACTTTTTTTTGCCTTATTTTTATTTTTTGATAGATGAAACTAATAAAATGATAGTATGATAAGAAATAAAGGTAACTAACTAGAAATAGAGATTAAAAAATATAATAAAAAATCTGTAGCATTACATTGTGGGATCTATGGACAATAATCATGAGAATTTCGATGACATTAAAAGCAAGGGATCAGAAATTCAGGAAAACTATTGCTTAAATGGTAGTTACACCACTCCTATTCTGATAGCACATGCCCAGTGCTTTGGAGCACTTCCAATATATATTAATATAATAAAATTATACGTCATTATTAATAGCAAAATCATATCTCTTAATGGTAACCTTGTGGAGTAGGAAAACAAAAAAAACTAAAATTTAAAAATGTGTCTTGCTACAAGACAGAAAAGATATGTTTAGAAGATTTTATCTTAAAATGCTAACTAACATTATAAACATATTAGAAATAAATTTACTGATCAGAAGAATCATGAATATTTTTTCAATATATTTAATATATATTTAATATAAAACTATCAATTTATTTTTTTATATATGGAGAAAAACCCTGAGGAAAGTAGAATTGAACAAGTTACAAATGAATATGAAAATTATATGAGTTATTTAAACTGATGTTATATTATAATGATTTTATTGTGTTGATTGAAATTCTAAAATGTTTAAACTGTAAGTATTTGTTACAGTAAGATTCAAAAAAATGTTGACCGATTCTTCTGATCTTACATGTTTTATTATGAAGCACTTCCATGTTTGATTCTATTTTTTTCCCATTTTAAATATTATTTATATAAATAGTTACAAAACAAATTTATATTATACTATTATTTTATCCATAATAAGTGATAGTGATTACTACGTAACAGCAATATCTTACAATAAGGTAATAGATATTTTTAATGCTTTTTAAATCGTGCAGTACATGAAAATGTAGTTCAACCAGCTCTGTATGTTTTCACGATTTAATATATGTCAATTTTGTCAGTATATGCAAAGCACTTAAAATTCTCTACAAATATAATATGAAAAACTGAGACTAATTTCTATCTATATGTGACAAACAAGAAAAGAGTGTAAATTTTTCAATAAAATCAGACATAATTAACTTAAACATATTGATAATGATACTGCATATAATATGATAATGATAACAATACGGAATATATTGATGAATTATTATAAAATAAGAATATAAAAACTTTGATATGATAGTTTTAATGGTATACAAATTAAATTTCCAGTGAGTGACAACTATGTGCTTATAAATTCATTGAACTAATAATCCTCACATCAAAATTTTAAAACCATTAACTCAGAAAATCAAATTTAGTTTATTTCCCAAGGTTAAAATAATTGCTAATGCTAGTGAATAAATAAAAGACTAGAAAACCATGAAAGCAATGATGATGGAGACTGATACAAATCCTGCAATCTATAAGCTATAATGCATGATTGCGAATGACCTTTACAAAACTTATTATTGTGCATATGCAAACAGTACTTTCTAATGAACAAACCCATTTTTTAGTAATTAAAAACTCATTGAAAACTTAGATTACTTATTTAAAGTGCTATTTTAATGCAAAATTAGAAGATACAATTAATGCAATACAATTTATACAAAATCAAAATTTAAATAAATAAACTTTCAAAATAAAGTCTCAAACAGCAGATAAAAATGTTCACATATTAAACACTCAGCACCATAATTTAATTAATTCATAAATGCAAACTCATATCTCCTTTAACAGCTTTGTTCCATTACCAAAGAAACATGATGATATATCGAAAAATGATATATCGAAGGATTAATAAATTTTCGATAAAAACCTTAAACATTAATGAAACATGTAAATAAAACAAAATATACATATATATAATATATAAAAAGTTAACAAAGCCCATTTCATAAATTTAACATTTAACTTAAAAAAAAAAATAACAAAAAAATAGGGTTGTAAAGATTAACCAACAGAATCTCTACTTGATTCTTAACAAAATATTTGTTGATAATAGATCATTGAATTTGTTCGTTCTAATAACTCTTAAAGATGTATCAATTGTTCGTAACAATTATAAATAAAAAATCATTAGCCAATGTCAATGCTTAAGAAAACTAAAATGTCTAATTTTGGTCATGCGGATGTATATATTACCACCACTAATCTATCAAGTAGTAGCTGCAACAGAGCAATTTAATGAAAATCTTACACTCGTAGAATACTGTTCAAATCAAAATAAAATGTTCTAAGAATTCCTTTAAATCAATAGCAAATGGCAACTACTATGATTTAAAAATTTATAAAGAGTAAACCTTCACCTTTTGCTGATATAGGTAATAAATTAGCAAGAAACAAGAATAAAACAAACAAATGAACAAGTAAACTCTTCAGTCTACAGTCCAAAATATAACATGTTTGACATGTTCAGCAATTAATAGATGAAAAAAAAATTATAGTTTATACCAAAACTGATCTCAAAATGTTATCTGAAAAAAAAATAACAAAAAAGCTATACCATATGTAACTTGGTCTAAAAAAATTTAAATTTATATTTATAGAAAAAACAGCAAAATTACAGTATTGAAAAAATTTAAATAAATTATGAAAGTCATATATGAAGTGATAAAATCTTTTTAAAAAATTCTGCCCACCTTAAATGTTATTAATACCAAACTAACTGACAAAAAGTTTGAACTCTTTAACAGTGAGCTATGAAACCATCAGTAAAATTATGATTAGAAAATGAAAGTTAATTATAAAGCAAAAAAATTAGATATAAAAATAAAAGGATCTTAGAACATTTTACATTATGAGCGACAATACAAACTTAGATTAGTTCTATTATGGCACACGGGAGTGGCTAGCAGGACTCGAACATAGCTCTATCCCGCTTGCCAAGTGGGGATCAGGAACCAGCTAAGGCAGGGATTAGTTTAGTATAAATATCCAACCCTGTTAGGAATGTGGACTCGCTCAAAAATTCGTCATGGTCATGTAGGAGCACAGGAGTCTTGTTCATTGGAGAGAACCCAAAAGCTGGTATTCCCAACTGTGGAAAAAAAAAAAAAATCCAGAAAAGATTGAGAGATGACCGTTTATTAATAGAGCTAAATATTTCAATAATATTAAAAAAATAACCAGACAACAATTAAAACAGAACACTGTAAAAGACTAATTACTTAAGAACCTTTGATATGAAATTGACAATTACATTGTTCCACTATCCTTATTCAAAATAGATGAACTACATAGGTTTACTTTATTAACATAAAAAATTGGGTAAATGAATCAACATTAATTGCTAGTAACAATTTATGCTAAAATTAACTATAATTGTTTTATAATAAATGAAATGGATTAAGTTTAAAATTTCTACTATGATAACAATCTATCTATACTTTTGACTAATTATCCGATACTACAGTCTGGTTTTAGGCAGTGGTAACTGTTCAATTCATAAACAAATCATTTATTTCAGTACAGCAAAAATTAGAGAAAAAAAAGTATACAATAGTGTAGTCCATCAGCTTAATATTAATTTCAAAAAGGTTTACAATACTGTTGACAATTGATATAGAATGATCTAGTGGATTTAGGTTTTGACGGGAGTCATTATACAGATGTGTGTAAACAGGGATTGGTGATAGCATCAACACTTTGGGTTTTTAAGCCTTTTATTATTAAAATTAAGATTATATATGTAAAAAAAAAAATACTTGAAAGAAAATAAGTGACTTACATCTCTGACAAAGCGGCTGTCTGTACCTCCAGGAAATATAGCTTCTTTTAGTTTCAAACCACTGGAAAGATAAAAGAAAACCACAAAAGATTAACATCTTCAAACAATATTCAAAATTCTATTAACTGTAATAAGTTGTGAGTATCAATAACTAAAATCATTTAAACTTAAATAACAAGATGAATATTAACATAAATTAAAATTTTGTAC
Organism: Halyomorpha halys; assembly: GCF_000696795.3. Classification (NCBI taxonomy): domain Eukaryota; kingdom Metazoa; phylum Arthropoda; class Insecta; order Hemiptera; family Pentatomidae; genus Halyomorpha; species Halyomorpha halys. The sequence continues at coordinate 1,915,245 of NW_027116348.1, read as the reverse complement.
TTCTAACAAATCATTATTTAAATTTCAGAGATTAATTATTGAATCTTCATGGATAATAATTATTGCTTTAAAAGAAAGAGTATGAGAATTATATACTGATTACATAAAAATATTTGAATGCACTTTTGACAGAATTTGGCACCAGAGTTTGATTTACTTACTCCGTAAATTCCTACCTCCTACATCCTTTCTCACTGATAGATTATTTAAAGTAAACTACAATGATTCCTATTCATCCCTCTACTCTCAGTCTGCTAGTGTTCCTCGAGGTAGTATCCTCGGTCCCATCCTCTACAGAGTAAAAACAGCTGACGTAAAACCAATGCTAACACTATCCTCACCACATATGTTGATGAGACATATGTGTTTGCAGCCAATAATAACCCGTTAATGGCATCCTAAACTCTTCAATCCCATTACATAGCCCTCAAAGAATGGTGTTGAAATTAGAGGATAAATATATATCTCAACAAATCACCTTTACCCTTTATCGTAAACCTACCAACTGCCCTATAGTATCCTTTAATAATGTTTCTCTTACCTTTGTAGATAAGATCCACTATCTTGGACTACATCTGGACAACTGACTAACTTGGAATCCTCCCACAAGACTGAAAAGACAGAAACAGCAGGCTGACTTCCTACTATTACAGCATTTACTAGACAAATGGTCTAAACTTCCAATCCCTTACAAAAGGCTGATCTACATGACTATAATAAGGACAATCTGGACACATGGAGCCTAGTCGTGGGGCTCAACAAAAATCTTCGGATTTCTCTCATATCCAATCCTTACAATACAAAATCGTATGTAAAATCCTCAATGCTCCTTACTTTGTCACAAATAAAATCCTCCATCAAGACCTTAATGTTATGTATCTAACCGATCTAGCCCAAACCAGATATCAATCCTTCCATTATAAACTCCCTAACCACCTAAACCCTCTAGTTTCTAACCTTACTTCCTCTTCCATTCCTGACAATCCTCGGAGGCGCTTGAAAAGAAGATGGCCTCGAGACCTCCTGATGCATAAAACTATAAGAGTGCTACCAATGGGTAGTTTCTCTATATGCCAGTATCACTCCATTATAAAATTCAATCAAATTTACTAGACATATTTTAATGTAAATACAGTTATAAACATCAATAAATAAAAGAATAAAAAAGAAAACAGAATGTACAAGAAATAGAAATTAAAGACCAGATTAACATTGAGACCCTTAGAGAAGATAACCGATTACACTTTAGAATTAAAGATTTCAAGTGGAAGCCTTTTCCACTAAACAGAATGAAAAATAAGAGTAATAATAATACTAATTAAATATTTCCAAATATTTGTTTGTCCAAAGCACATTATTCTGAATTACAGTGAATAAATACAATAAAGTTAAACTGTATCAATATTATAAATAAAATATTAAATGCTTACAGTCTGTCGCATTCTTTTTTGAAAGTAATCCAGTAAGGATTAGAAGAATCTAACTTAGTCAATGCTTTGGCATTCTGTTTTTGTTGATATTCAGGATACACTTCCTTCCCAGCCTTCGCACAAACTTCCTATGAAATAAATTTTATCAATATAAGTGATATTTCATGTCCATAGCAAAATAAAATTTAAAAAAATGTTAACTGTTACCATGAATAGTACAAAGAATATGAAAAATACAGAAAAAATGAATTAATATCAATAATAAAACAGAAATATTATAATTTTGATGACAAAAGAAAATGTGAACATTTTGTATGTAAAAAGTTATAATTTATTTCATAATTTAAAATTAAAAATTATTTACGATTTATAAACGATTCTTTTGAAATATAGGGTAATTAGATTTAATGCATTCTATGAATATATAACATTTATTTGATCAACTGTACATAATATATTTTGTAATTTTGAGTCATAAATTTGTAAGGCATAGAGATGAACAAATCCCTAAAATGTTAATAAACTATACCGACAGGTAAATGGGTGAGGAGTAGACGATGCGTAGGTGGGAGCATTGCATCAAGACTGATATGGAAATAGATTTGGACAGGCGTCATTGGTTAGACGTGTGGAGCCAGTAATTGATAGTATCGGCATCAAACCTGTTTGGCTAAGCCTTTATTATAAGTCATAAATTTAAATATTTGATAACTGCTAATTAAAGCAAAATTTTCTGAAGACACCAGAATAAAGCAGTCTGAATCAAACAAAAGCCGATTTCATTTATTTTTTAATGTAAAGATATAAAAAAGTGATAATAAAAAGAAACATAATTCAATTGTTAAAAGAATTTGGAAGATGTGGGAGTCTTGTCTAAAACCTCGAAATACGAACAAACATTTAGATTTTGATAAAAAAAAATTATTTTTTTTAAAAATGACGGAAATGTTTTATTGAATTGTGATAATTATCAAATGTTAAATTTAATAACTTTGCAAATATAAGTGAACTGGGAAATGGTGAATTAAGTTATGATTAATGATCATGATCAAGTAGAAATAATAATTATTGAAGTAAACTATTTCGAGACAGCTCAACTGAAATAGTGAAGTGGAATTTTTCAAAAAGGAAACCAACTCAACGGATTGAACTTCAATGGAATATCAACCAACAAGTATTTAAAGATAATAATAAAAAAAAAATATATATATATTTTGTACATTTTATATTTATATTAGATTTATGCTTTACTATTTAAAATTTAAGTTATTTTTATTATATAAAAAATTGCATTTCTTAAATAAATAAAATATGCTTTTCTCTATATTCCAAATATTCCTCGGATCAAATGGCAATAAAGCGAAAATTAAAAATGTTTAAAAGATTGAAATTTAATATTTAATAAGTATAAATTAATATAACTAGTATTCAGTTTAATTTTATTATATTTCTATGTGTGTTGTTTTAAAAATAATAAAAACTCATAGTCAGATGCCGACAGAAGTGAAACTTCTGGAAATGAAATAATGTATTAAAATTTTACTATATACATAGGGACGTGATGGCTGTGCGGGTTGGGGTGCAGGTCCCAGTGCGCTCGGATCAGAACGTTGTGGGTTCGATTCCCACCTGGAGCAGTTAAATATTCATTTTTCGGCGGTCCCGAAGAATGAATCTAGACACTCCCACCTTGGTTAGTACGTGGCGGCAACCTAGGTAGCCGTCAGAGGTAGGCAAAAAGGACCCACAGGCCCATTTGCCAGACTTTTTCCCCCACCAAATACAAATACTATATAGATAAAGAACATGCATTACTTTTTGTAGTCTGAAATATTAAGTTCCAGAATAAAAATTATAATAATTAGAATAGAACAGCCATTCCTACCAATTGAAACATCAATTCTAGCATGAAAATGTTTTAAATTGTAATAAGAAAGAATAAGTTAACAGGAGCACACTCAATCATGCATAGCACCGCTTAACCTATTAGGCACTGCCAGGATTGCTAGGATTGTCTCCTGTAACAATATTAAACTTTTCCTGCTGAAATTGAACCCCCCTACTGTCATTTCCATTTCATCTCATGTCACAAAATCAATTTACTCCCAGATAATTTTTTCTTGAGTTGTAGAATGTCGGTGAAGAAGTTTCAATAATAAAAAAAAAGGGAATTAGAATGATGAGCACAACCATCAGAGTTATATTTAGACCAGAAAGTTGAGCAATTAAATAAAATTTGTTTTTAAGAGTTAAACAACATTTATTGGTTGGTTATTAACATATTTTCGTTTAAAAATAAATAAATAAAGTCATAATTTAAAGCAAAATAGCTAGAGTAATTATTCAATCTTACCATGATCCACTTCTCGAAAGTTTCAAAATCAGTAGTGGGTGAGAGACGACAATCAAAGCCAACAATCAGTTCTGGTGGAACAACGTTGTTCTGGACGCCTCCCTTAACAATAAATAAAGTCAAAACCCTCCCACCACCCCAAAACCAAACCAATATCACTCTCAATGATATGGTTTCTTAACTAATTAAGTGACTGTTTCTTATTTATTATAATTTTATACAGGAATCACATTGTAATAATAAAACAAATGAATAGTAAGCATATCAAATACAAATAAATAAATAAATAAATAGAAAATAAAAATGTGTTACATACAAAAAAAATCTGAAAAAAAATTTCAATTTTTTTTTTAAACCTAATAAAACAAAACTAAATTGAATCAAATATTTAATAGTGTACATTTAATTTTTTATTTTTTCCTTTAATTTAAAAAGATAAAGAAAGGTTTTTACATACCTCTCACTAATGATAGACATGTAACATTACACACTGATTAAAAATGTACACGACATACATTAGAATAATGAACAAATAAAGTTATATTAAAACACTTCTTCAATACCCTGCCATCAAACAGCATTAAATATATACAAGCGATGCATACATTTAACACAAAGTTCCGAGGAAACGGTGTTATGTTTGTAAATTACTTCATAAAAATCGACGAAACTCCCTGCTAATTTTGCCATCATTAGTGATCTATATGATTCATTTCATTATTTATCAGTGCGACGTCATGGAACAAAAATAAATTTAACATTAATTAAAAGATGAAGAATAAAGTATGGCAAAATGGTAGAATTAATATAGATCAATAAACAAAAATGATCAAGCCATTCTTAATTTCATTCAATAAAACAAAGGAAAGAAAATAAAGAAAAGAATATTAATAAAAAAAAAAGGTTCAAGTTGGACTGTTATAACTTGGAATAAAAATGGTGATGCCAAATTTTTATATAAAACAAAACTATATTTTGTACACTAAACCTAACAAAAAAATTTTGGATTTCCAAAATATTTAGTAAAAAAAAAATTTTTTATCTGGAATTAGAAAACAAGTGCACTCATAACTTAGTAGCCATAAAATATAAAATTATATAATATATATAAACTTTTATTAGTCCCGGAATCAGAATCAAATTATAGACCTCATTTACAATAAATAAGTAAAATATTTTCAGAGTATAATGACAAACGTGAAATTGTTTGAAAATATAACTTTTTTTAATGCACTAATTAAAACACTACTTGGAGGAGCAGATAAAAGTTGCTGAAGTTTTAAAACCTATTATGTTGATTATTGATAATGAGCCTCAACCATTTTTGAATTGATATTTTTAATTTGATAGTACAGTACACGGAAAAAACCAATTTAAAAATATATATTGATGGTATTTAAAAGGGTAATAACAAGCGAATATTTAACTAAAACTCAAAGGCAGTTTTCATTAAAAAAAAAAAAATAAAGAAAATTTCAAAATCAAAGTATAATTACTTTTAATTTTAGGAATTTTAGAAATTTATCGTACTTACATCTTTAACTGTACCTAATAATTAAAGAAAATCATTTTTGTGTTTTCAAACATGTATACTTTCTTTATAACCTTGCTGATTACAACAATGTCTCAATATAATAATTTAATACTATCCTAAAATTAGTACTTAAAAAATAAAATTCCAGCACATTGGAAGACTATTGAAATTTTAATTTTATAGATAGTGTTAAAACTATGTCATTAAACAAGCCATTCAATAGCTCTCTTAAGAGCAACATAACAAATAATTACTTAGTTCACTTCATAGTTTATTAAATCGCAAGTTCCAATACAGGCATAGATTATTTTTCTTTTCTTCAAATTTAACTGCTCTTAGAGTAAGATATTTCAACCCAGCAAATATAATTTTAACTGGCTGAAATTTCATTGAGTTATTTTTTCCTGTTAAGTCAAGGGACTGAAAGGAGAATATAAATTGTACTGGAAAAACATTACAATAAGACTACGCTATATAATAGAACGGGATATGGTCCACAATAAGCTCTTCCATCTACTCTTACCCCATCACAAAAAGTTTTAAGGGACAAGTTCAGACCATACCAATTAAAAAAATATTGTGATTACTAATATTTAATTACAAATTAAGTCTATACAGTTTCAAATTATTAAAACATTGGAAAATAATTCCAACTAAGATTAATTATGCTGAATTGCTTTGATAACAGCCAACCTAGATGCTCAAAATCAGGAGGGAAAATAACATTCAACACGTAAAATGATCAACAAACTTTTCTTATGGTGGGCCATTAACAGGGAAGATACTTGCCGAGTTTTCCACTACAGCTCAGCACTGTAAGATATCAATAACTGTTTTTAAAACAATCTGTTATGCTCTTGTTCCAAAAATATACATTCTCCACCTTACCTTACTTAAGAAAAGAACGAGGTAAGTACTTAAATAAAGAGTACCCTTTCATTTTATATTTTTTAATTTAAAGTCTTCTGCGACTGAATGATCCGCAAAAATTTCTTATATTATAACAAGCCTAACAGCATTCAAAAAAAAAAAAAAAAAAAAAAAGAATGCTGGGGAATAATGAAGAAGCGAAAATTACATCAGATTGTCATATTCAAAAATAATTACATTGTGAAACTATGATGAGAAAAAAAAATTTAAAAATGACCTATATTTAACACCATTTTTATGAGTAAAAAATGTTAATCTACGTAATTTGAGTAAGAGGTTAACATTTCATAATTTATTCTAAGTAAATAAAATAATTATTGACACATAATATAGATAAAAATTATCATTATTTAATTTGATCCTGATTCCCCCTCATTGTTACTAACCCATTTTGCGTTCCTCAAATCATTAGACTTTTTTACCTCTTATTTTTTTTACCTTAACTCTGGTGAGATTAATAGTGGTAACATCTCCGATACTAAGATGAGGATTGGCTTCAAGCTTAGATTTTTCTTTTGCCCTGTAATCCATGAATGCATCAATAACGTAACGAACTTTTTCTCCAGCAGTTTCAGGCAGAAGCAATGAACCATGACCTGGTGTCCCCGGACAATGGATATGAACTTCTGTTAACAATGAAGGTGCTCAAATTATGAATTATTATACTGACAAATAGCTAATGAAAGATTCATACAAAGGAAAGAGTTATTATAGAATAGATATTTAGCCAACTAAAACAAAGATTTCCAATTCAAGGTAACCAAGTTAGGTCATCTTAAGAAGAAGTACCAAAACGAGAAAAAGTAAACTATTCTGTTCATTAAGCCAAGAAGAGTGTGAAGTAGAAGACGTAAGGAACAGAGGCATAATAAAACAATGGATTTAATAGACTTGTGTAATAATGTATATTAGTCATTAAATAGTACATATAATGCTGAAGAAAATAAACCTCTGGAGTTCTGCTGTTGACAATACTTGTCTCTTTCATTTCAAGCCTAAATTGTTTCTTTTTTAAATTATTCTAGCATGCCTACACAATTACTTTTTTCATTTGAAGTATAATCCTCTCGATGTACCATGTTTAGTATATAGTCATTTTGTGGCTCATTTTTAAAAAAAAAAAAATTGGATTGTGATTGGAATTAAAAAGTTCTAAGAATTATTTCTCCCAGTCCCACAGCTTGATTTTCCATATTCCAGTAATATTTTGGTCAATTTTTTTTTTTTTCCACATCTACCTCCATATTATGTTTTCTTAAGTAGATCTATTTTCGATTTTGATTGATTTATGATCGATTTTTAACATTGTGCTTTAAATTTGTACATAACATAAGTTAAAAATTTTATCAACAACAAGGAACTTGAATGGCGAACATCTTTTATTTTTTGTTATTACAAGAAAAGAAAACAGTTAAAAAAATTGTGATAACTTACGCCAAATTGATCTTTCTCCATAAAACAATAAATATGTTTCATCAACGCTAGCCATTCCTTCATCAAGAGCACAACCGATATTTAGATTATGAAAATCTTGCATTGTAACCCATTTTCCCATTCCATCTTCACCACCAATCTCTTCATCTAAATAAGTAAACAAAAAGAGGTGTTGATTAAACATAAAATAGATACAAAAGGATAAAGAAAATAATAAAATCTGCAAAATTACATTCAAAACTAGACCACCTTTAAAAAAGAAGTTATAGTTAGTAGTAAAAATATCTAAAATTCAGAACATAGATAAATAAGTGAAAAATTTCTCCCAAGTACATGAGTCAATATAGCTTCCCCATTATTTTTAAGTACATGAGTCAATATAGCTTCCCTATTATTTTTATCTTCTTTTTTAACACAAGTACATGAGTCAATATAGCTTTCCCATTATTTATATCTTCTTTTTTTAACACATCATCTTTTTAGAAAATTTATTTTTTTGGAAATTATCTTTTTTCCAATTCTTATGGTTAAGATAAAGTATTTGATGAAATTTGATAAGATTTTTACTAGACCATACTACACTAACCCCCAACTTTCCTTTAAATTTAGGATAGATTAGACGAGCTTTCTAAGAAATATATGTGCCAAGGAAAATATAGTTATGCATGTTTAAGTGAAACTGGTGGATGAAAACTGATAAAATTAATAAGAAATCAACCGGTACCAACTCACATAATCTCTCTCTTAAAAGTTTATTAAAATCAGATAAATGGTTCAATTGATTTTTCCCAGACAAAAATTTGAGAATAGACAGAAAGACGCAACCAAAATTGTTCCCTTGAAACATATGGATGTCACATATTTTAACCATAGATCTTTATCAGATGCCAATTTTTTGACTGCTTCCCATTGCCATCCCAACAGGTTTACTAATCTCATTACATCCCATTATATCCCAACAAAGTTAAATTAAACTAATTTTTAAATAAAGTAATGAACTCTACCTGGAACAAATGACATATGAATAGTCCGTCTCAGCCTGACTCCTTCTTCCTTCAGTCTGCGAATAGCCTCAATATATTGAATTCCAACACACTTCATATCTTGGGCACCACGGGCGTAGATGTTGCCATTAGCATCTTTCTCTGCTCCAAAAGGATCATGGGTCCATTTTTCCTTAGATAATATATAAGTTTTAATTTTAGAATAATAAAATCTTTAAGAATTAATATGAGAATTTAGTGTCTTATACACCTTTAAAAATTAATTACTTTCTTAAAAGTAGTGAATTAATGTTCCTTTTAATCATCATAACTTACTAAACATTATTAAAATAATTTTCAAACAATTCCATTATAATTAACACAAACATGAATAAAGGCTTAACTAATACGTTAAAAAAAAACTTTGCTTAAGCTTTTCAATAAGTAGTAATTTTAATTTCAATAATATTTAAATAAAAAAATAATAACTGTAATAATGAATCAAAATTAATAATAGTAATGATAGATATTAATTTTAGAATAATCACAAATAAATATATGGCTATTATAATTTACATATTAATTATACTAAATAATAAATTGTTTCAATGAAATAATGCAACAGCATTACTAAATGAAGCACAGAACTACTATATAGTAAAAAATATTATCAATTGTTGCCTGACAATGTTTTAACTGCTATTACCATAATTTCGTGAAACTAAGCTTCACAATAACAGTTTCCTTTAAAAACAATTTTGATAGAACTATGTCATACTACTTTTTTATTATAAGACTATGAGAACTTTATAGGTCTGTAATTCAAAAATGACTAGACATACTCCAGTATAATTTCACATTTTAAGATAACAATAGCAATAGGACATTAGGACCAAATTTCTAGAAAATCTGATGGTGTTTTGACCTTATTTATGAATTCACAAGGAATGATCAACCCATTATTGATTAATGGTGTATACAATGAATGGTTAAAATTTGACTTTTGAGATTTTAAAAGGTAAGAAATGAACTTATTAAGATTTCTGTGTAACTATTCCACCCAAAAACTCTTTATCAGCTTCAAATACATACATAAAGTAATTAATTTCGAAATTAAAGTCAGACCCATCTCCTTTACTTTCTTTGAGACTTGACAGACATTTTTTTTGTAATGCTTCCTGAAGTATTTTAATACCTGATTTTTTAAGGACAAATCTGAGATGGTAAGGTTCAAAACATTCTTTTTTTTTGTTAGAATGACCCTAATGTAGCATCTTTAAATTCTACATGAATTTAAACATTTAAGGACTATTCATAAAGTGTTAAGAATGAATTTGACAACAACCTGAAAGATTTATTCAAATAAAATAGTTGATCTTTTCAAGAATTAGGAGGATAAATTTACCCAAAAGTAAAACTGCACAATTATTGACTTCATATTTTTGAATGGCAGTTATCAATTAAATTATTGGACAGACTTCAAACAAGTTAATTAAATGATTAGAAAACGTTTTAGACACTAACCATCGACTTTCAAATCCATTTATTAAGATCATAAATTAAATATTGTCAACAATATATATCAGGTAGCTTAGAAGAGTAATGAGGTCAAAAATTAAAAATCATATTCACAAGAAAACAGTAACTCAATGAAAAAATTTCTGAAAATTCCAGGAAAAAAATTGTGATTTTGATTATCAGCTAAAGCATTTACCACCACTACCAGAATAGCTGACAGTCATTTTTGTACTGGATAAATCAGAAACAAGACGTGAAAACATTTTTACTTTGACTAAATTATTTTAATTTTTTTTTCTATCTTTGAAAACTTTTTATCAGCAAACTCAATCGAATTAGAAACAAACAAACCTTAATATTATTTTTTAAAAATTAAAATAGATTTAAGAACTTTAATAAAGAACCAGTAAAAATCTCACACTGGACTGTTGTTTTGATATGAAACCTATCTCAATAATAAATAAATCATTTACTGATAGAGGTGATTCTTTAAATAACATTAAAACATGGAAGACAGTCAGAAATTGATTCACTAAAAGTCTTTCCCAGACAAAATACAACAGTTGTCTGTCATAAAAAAATGTTGAGTATCAACCACGATTTGAAACTGGCGATAATAAACAATTTGAAAGAAAGTACTATCTTTAAACTAGGTACTTCATCCAAGTACCTTTCATTCCATTTGATATATAATAAAATAGAAAAAAAACAGTCTTTTTGTTTTGTTATTTTTATCAAACTGTATATTTTAAATTAAATTAATTGATCTAATTTTGTTCGTTATTATAATCTATTATTTTACTAGTTTTTAATTTAATGTAATTAAAAAAGAAAAAACCCTCACATTATAACTTAAAAATAATACAAATTAAGATATAAAATAAGGAAAATAAATAATTAAAGAATAATATTATGATAAATATAAAAACCTTTATCTAGTTCGATGTTTTCATTAAAAATTAATATGAAAATCAATAATATACCTCTGTCTGTAATCATCAAATCAAAGGAAAAATCAATAATATATCAGATCTGATTTTTTTTATAAAAAATAAATCTGAAAAGCAATTATTGAAAAACATAGCTAAAATAAACATATAAAATGTGATTAAGTGAATTTAATAATAACTATAATATAATAAAATAATATTAGCAACTGGCCTTATGAAGTTTTTTTGCCCTTGATTCAATATATACTATATAACTCTTTCTTAAGTAAAATGAAATAAATCTATAAAATACAATAGCTGCTCCCTTTTCATCCCATAAACAATGCCTAAGTACATGAACAAACAAACAATTATTCCTTTCTCATTTCAGGAATGCCATCTATTAATATATATATATATATTATTTTATTGGAGTTAAAATCTTGTTCCAGGAAGCAATTTGTTTTTTTTAAAACCCATATTTTATTTTATGATAAGTTATGAATAAAAAGGAACTAAATTTAATAATGAAATGAGATATCTTATAGAAGTATACCACAAACATAAGAGGACCATGACCATTAAACTTCAGCTTAATGAATAAATTACACAATACATTACAGGAAACTCATTATCCAATACAGCAACTCTAGCTGATGTAAAATGGTGTTGAAGGTCGGAAGAGTTTTGCTCAATAAACAGCAACCAATTCCAGTACGACAATAAACACAATGCCAACTCCATTATAGTTTATTGAGGGATCAAGCTTAAATTAATACAGAATTGTAACTTCTAGCAGGATTAAACCATGCCTTTAGGTTAAAAACGAGAAAATAGGGAAGGGAAAGACAGATTCACGATAATCAACAAACATACCATCCTCAAAACACATTAAAATGAACAGAAGTATTCTTAACACATACTATAGTTACTTCAGTTCAGGGTTCCCAGATTTAGTCACTAACATTACACATATAATATTCAGAAAAATGGGCATACTGCCTCAAATTTTCATGAAACTGAGCATACCACTACCTGAACTGATGATTTCAATATTAAAATTTCATCTTCAAACAAAAATATAAGAACAAGCTTATGAACAAAAGTTCAGAATTCATATAAGAGAATAGTAAATTAAAGCTCTAAAATTCAAAATCAAAAGTTTATCAATTTGACCGAACAGCAACAATTAGAAAATTGAAAACAAAGCAAAAATTCTGCAAACATGTAACCATCAATAATCAGAAACTTTGACACTGTGAAAAAAGGCATAAATAATTTTTAGTTGGTAGCAAATTGTGTTGATTTACAAAATAATAAATGCTTTGCAAACCCAAAGGTTTAATACCAATACTACTTGCCAATTCAATGCAGTTCAGGCAATTTGGCAATGTGTAGCCTTATGAATTCCCCGATTAACACATCCTTCAGTCCAAATATTTTATACAATACTTTGTTTTCAAAAACCATAAGGCACTGTTCCTCCCTTGATGTAAGAGGCCACCTTTCACATCTGTCTTGAACAGCAGGAAGGATAATAGTTTTGTAAATTCTAATTTTTAAGAATAGTAATTAAAAAAAAATGAAATCTGTACCGCTACAACCCATGAAAGGTTAGGGATTCCATACTTTGTAAGGAAGTACTGTTACTAGACCAACGGTTGTGCTAGGAGGTGATTTGGTCAGAATCACGCTCGACCGCCAAATTTTTACCCAATTAAGGGTACCAAATTTATGACCCAAGGAGGGCTTCAGAACCCACAGGGCTGACTCACTGCTACAATGTAACAGAAAATAATTTTCTGTCCAGCCGGATTCGAACCTAGGTCCTTAGAGTTAGTAGTATCATGCCTCACTACATTGCCACAAAGAATGGCAATAATAGTAGTTTTATTTTTATTTAGTTTATGATTGGTACATTCAAAAATAATTGAAGAAAAAAAATGTCTTTTTCCATTGAATGTATTAATAAGGTAAGTGTATCCATGACTTCTTTGTGCTTGCTCTCATACCACCTAAAGCGTCTTTGTACACCAGAAGTGGTACAGAGTGGAAACCCCTGCTTTATTTAATCATTTGTCACTCTCAGAACATATGTATCAATACTGATAACATGGTACAAAAAATCAGCCTACAAGTTAAGATGGACAGATATTATACATCAAAATTCAAATGTTTTATAATTATTAGAGGCTTCATATGGTATAAAATTAGGAAGCTCTAAAATAGCAATAGATCCTTATATTATGGAAGAGATTTAAGTAGTTTAACAGTATCATACTCCTAGTTTACTTATATAAGACAGTTCAAGCAATTAAAATATAAAAGAACATTTTGCTGCTTTGTATGATTTATTAGCGGCACAATTTTTAAAAAAATATTTCATTTTTTTTCAATTCTGGCCCTACTCCAAAAATAGTAAAAAAATACTGGATTTTCTTTCTCCATCATAGTAAGAGGAGAGTAGACTACCCCAAACTAAAAAGAAACCCCAGTCCATGGATACTTTCTTTTAAATACATCCAATGAAAAAAAAAAATATATATATCGAGAGAGAGAGAGAGAGAGATCTATATTTTAAGTTGTTTATGCTATTAACTAAGCAAATCAGTGATTAATTGAAACAAGAAGATCATGTGCGATTCAGCTGTCCATTGGCAGAAATCACATTACATTTTGACAATTAATAACTAGGTACAATTAATTTCACAATGCTGTTACGAAAGACACTAACTTCAACAAAACAGCATTATGACTGAATAAAAACAACAAAGACTTCAGGAATCGCTAGGGGACATGACACTCTTAATAAAAAAAATTATTTGATTATAAGCAGCTTATAGGCTTGCAACTTTAATTTAAATAAAAAAAAAAAAAAGTCCTATATTTTGGCAATTCTATTGTTTTTCTGACTTAAAATCGTTAATATTAACAAAAGATGATTTTAAAGATATAAAAACATATTCCAAAACAAATTTATTTAGTAAAGTATTTCCTTGTTTATAACTAACCAAACTCTGAAGGATTCAGATAAGTCACTATCATGACTGCTAATGAATGTTGAATGTTTAAATTGCAAGATAAAGAATTTGAAATAATTGTATTAATTGGGTTTAATATATATATATATTAAATACAAAGAGCAGAATTCAGTTGACAGCAAATACCAGTTAATAAATATACATTAATTGATGATAAGAAATTACAAATGATAACACAAACTATCACAAAACCATATCAAATTTCGAAGCCTTCCTTACTAATACTGCAATAAGATAAACAAATTTACTTACTGGGAAAACAGGAACCACATCCATGTGTGAGTTGAGTAATATTGAAGGGAGTTTCGGTTCGGTTCCTTCCCATGTTATTATCACCACTGGTTTCTTAGGTGTTGGAAAACAAAGTGTCACCGGTAGGCCCAAACTAGCGGCCTGTTTTTTGAGGAACTGAACGCAAGCATCTATAAATAAAATATAAATGGAAAACCAAATGAAATTAAGATAATAAGTTCACGTATGTATGTCCCACCAGAAAATGTCAACTGTTACTTTGAAAGCTAAACTTCATGAATTCCAACAAATTTAAGCCATTTGTTGATTTCTGCTAGACTGAAACCCAAAACCAGGATATTAAGTAATGGTTATCATACACTGACATTATATATAAGAAAGAAACAAGAGGATAATGTGAAAGACATGAAAGTTGTGCATACAAAATTTGTCATCAAAAGATTTAATTATTTTTTAGCAACGTAACAATCAATATGTGCGATGATTAAGAAATAAAAGAAAGAAGAAATCAATGTACAATGTCAATTACTTATGGGATAAAGTAAATATACCGGACGATTTTTAAGAGCGATAGATGTCAAAAATAAGACTTACCATAATTCACGTTTGGCTGAACGGACGGAATCCTAAGATATTCCCTAAAGTTTTTTACTGCTACATGCTCTGTCATGATACCACTAATTAACCTCTAAGAGGAAATAATTTAACCAATACCTTAAGAATAACTACAACTTTAACGAGAAGGTCGCCATTTATAAACACCGCAGTGTTGCCACATTATAACCCCTCCCCACTTCTGCCCTGAATTGAAGAATTTTTCTTATGTAATATACATAATTAGTTGCCTTAAAAGTTCAGTGGTATATAAGCTCAACATTTTTTTGGTTAAAAATTAGAAGACATTTTACCATAAATAACGGTTCTAGTATCTCATTTTTGTATTATTTGTAATGGATCGACGTGACTGTGCAATTGTTAACTTTAGAAATTATTTAAAAATAAAGTCAGTCCATCCTGAACCAGATTATGGTAATCATTGACAATTTTTGACATTGCTATGACTTATAAAAATACATAAACTGAATCATTATATATTTTTATGGATATATGTTATAATTTATTTCATTATTTTAGATGGATGCGTGAACTTCTTGAAAAAAGTGGCTGATGAATATGGATTTCAGACCACTGTCTTTCGTCTGGATGACAAGAGACCTGTTTTAATTATCAGTGTAGAAGGTTCACAACCTGACCTCCCTTCCATTCTTCTGAATTCACATATGGACGTAGTTCCAGTTTTTGAAGTAAGTTATCGTTTTTATTTGCTTCCTTAACACTCAAATCAACATCATAAAGCTATTTAAATCTCTTAGGAAGGTCGTAGATGAGAAACTACAAATTTAAATATCTTACTCTGTTATTTATTGTATGCATTCCTTGTCTGTATCAAAGAAAGATAAAAAGTAGTTCTAAACACACTGTATGGAAGTAAAGTAGATCATCCACAGATGAAGATTTGGTACTAGAGGCGACAGGTAATGAATTGATTAAAATCTCCTTAAAACAATTCTGCTTCAATGTTTTTCAAGAATTTTGAATATATTTTTTGTGAGCAACGAGACAGAGACATTGATAAAATAATAGTGTGCCCATCTTCTTAATATTTCATATATTGCTCGTCTTAAATAGTTGCTCATCTGACAATAATAGTATTTTGAATTAGAGGTATTCCAAAACTTTTACTATAGTCTGGGGTTATTTTCTTTACTGGGGTGGTCCTATAGACTATTCCAAAGGGTTGTCACAAATCAAAACTGTAGTGTACCATATGATCTACGAAATATTTCAAATCCAAAACAAGAATAATCATAAACATCGTATAATGATAGTGTAAAAATAAAAATAATAATACTCCTATAAGAGTTAACTAAAAAAAATCTATAATAATCACGTAATTTTATCATGTTCTGACTGCGAGGCCTAATTTACATACATGAAGGTTATTTTTAAGTAGAAATATAATGTTTTAAGAATAAACTTTTATCCCACATTATTGTCTAGTAAATCATCTTAGGTTTAAAAAGGGTGTTTAAAAAAAAATCTTAAAAGTGTTTTTATCAACGATTCCTTATGTTTTAGGGAGGCTGAATCCGAATTTTAGATTTGTCACCTCGCCAAACGCCGCACAGTAGGACCTCCATAAAATTATTGTATCACTTTTTTCCATATTTTTGAGACTGATTAAAAAACCAAAAAACTATAGAATATGTAAAACCACTGGTTTTGATCAATTTTACTAATACCATCAAATGTTTTTGGGATAAACTCAATGGCCTAAAAACTTAATTCAATGAAATCTAATTACTTTATCAATCTGGATATAAAAAAAGCCTTGGATTGATACAGTTTCCATAAATTATTAACTAAAGTGCTGAATATTATTTAAAAAATATTCATTTTATTGAATAGTACAAAAATTAAATCGGAGTAAAATAAAAAAATGCACTACTTACAGAGTGTCTTTAAAATATTCTAAATATTTGTTATATATATATATATATATATATATATCGCCTCTCTCATCATTGCTCGCCTTGGAATCATTATCGTTGTCATCAGAGATCAAGACTTAACTTGACTAACTATTGAAGACAGTTCGATGGCTATGATACTGAACACTCTAGGAGTGGAAGGAAGGAGAATGCTTCTTTTCTAGTTGTAGTTGATCTATAACTATTAACGACGGGATCAGATGTAACCAAAATCATACAGAATAAATCTATATTAGAATTAATTGTATTCTGTCCGGGTATTATTTTCCCGAAATCGGGGATAGATTGTACGGGCCTCAAGTGCCTCTTCGGACAGTTGCCTGAATTCCATAGTAATCCATGGACTTTTACTCCTCTGGATACTTTTCCGAAGTCTCAACATTTATTTCATAACCGGAAGATAATCCACTCAAAATTACACTAGTCATATGAATTAAGGAAGAATCAACTCCAATGATTTGGGCGCTCACATCGAAGTATTTGAACAACTTTTGAGTCGTATAATTATCATTTCTCAAACAGAAGCCTAGTTTCGGTTTGTCAGCGTTAAGTCATGACAGCGTTTTAAACATTTTAATTTCGGTGTTGAACTTCAGTTTATGATTTTTCTGATGGACCACGAACACTTCTGCCAACGATCGTTCATTTTTAAGCACAAAATACTTATTGGGTCCGTGGCAAGAATAAGACACTTCTTAGGCTCAAAGATTGTTAACCTTTTCAATTATACAAACTAAATATGAATCCATTGTGATGAATGTATACCTCTGTTCTCACAAACCGAACATTTCACTTCTCCCAATCAACCTCAGGTCTTCTGTATAAAAAAATAAGTACAAAACATTTCAACGAAAAAAAAAAGAAATACTTTGTCTATGATATTCCAAAATTAAACCAAAAAAACTTTTTGCGTAGTGATGGTGAGTTACTTTTTTTCTAGTATAGAAATTGCCTAATTCATGTGGGAAAAAGGAAATAAAGCCCTTGATTTTAATTGTTAAATGTTTAGCCATTGCATTTTTACCTATTCTATTTTTAAAATCATTTAGTTTACAAGTGGCCCTTACCTTCCTTGCTTATGAGCATTTTAATTAGATTGGACATCAAATCATCCTGAAATATTGATTGAAGGGGTAAGTGGGTGAAGGGATTATGTTACTAATAGTAAATTTTAAGAAAACCAGATTCAATTTTTTGTTGATCTTGTTGTGTTTTAAGCGTACATAGCACCTTCTACATCTAGATATCTCAGTTATTAATTGGATTTTGAGGTTACAGTACCTCACACTAGCTGGATAGGCACCTACCCCCTTCATCCAATTACATCTTAAATTAACAGCTTCCTATATTATCAACACAAACTAGTTAGTTCGAACGTTAGTTTCACTTACGTTATGATCTATTAAAACATACATATATACCACAAAAAATATATACATCATCAATTGCTGTCTGCATACTTGTGTCTAGTTACGCCTGTCAAAGTGAAGTTCGTTATTTTTATTCTGACAAAAACAAAACAGAAGAAATATAAAGTGAGAGGGAGGTCGTTCTAAAATAGTGCAAAGTTAGTTTGAAAAAATAATTTTATTGGTTATAAAAAAAAGATTATTCTGAATTTTTTTTCTCGGTTGGCTCAAGAGACCTTGTAGATCTTTGGCCGCTGGAACCAGCCTTCTCCACGCTTGTATGTCTTTGGCTACTACTTTCCAGTTTGCTACACGCAGCGCTTTCGTATTTCCTGGGGTCCACCCAGCCTCATTAATTATCATCATTAAATGGGGAAGTCATTGGGAGGTGTGACTGTTTCCAGCACACAACCGGATTGGGTGTTGGGCTAATAACCCGATCCCGTAAAAAAAAAAAAACTTGTTACGGAACCTACATTGTGGATTATAAAGCGAAAAATTTTAAGTTATATTACATATTTCATAGGAAGATCTTTAAATTTGCACTGCAGCTATGAAAAAGTATTTAAAGTAGTCATCATGACATTTATATGTAAACTAAAATTCTGTTGCGAGATCTTGGTGCTGCAAAAGGGAAGTGAAAGAATATTGGAAAAGAAAATTACTCAGAAAAATAAATGTTTCCGTCTTCGATTACTGCAACAGGAAGCTTAGAAGTAATTACGTTTGAATAGCGATTGGAGAAATGTTGGAAGAACTGGATCTGGTGTTCTTCGTTAGAGAGGACCAATTGAGATGACTGGACATAGCAGTGTAGCAGGTGCCTACGGATAAGGCACTCAAAAACTTCTGGAAGGCAAGGCTGGAGGTGCAAGAGTGTGAAGTCGTCTATGCTTAAGATAGAAAGATAAAAAAGAAAAATTGTTAAAGAGAATGGGACTAAAAGTATGGAAGAGGCTTACTCTGGATAGGGAAAAGTTGTGTAGGTTTCTGGAGGAGGCCTTTTTAGTTATGTTTTTTTAGTTTAAATAGTTTTTCATTTTATCATATCTACTCTATATTTTGACAAATTGTGTTTCAATTTTCAAAAACACTAAGATGTCCATTCTAAAATTTTTAGTTTCTATAATTAATAATATAGAACACATTGTGTATTGTTTTCTACATACTTTTTTTTTTAGCATAACACAGTAACAGTAAAACTGTCAATTATCGCTAAGGACTAGTTTTGATTTTAATAATTTTAACTCTGCCGTCGAGAATTTTTATTGAAACTTGGCATCGAGGTGGGTTCATCACAATTTCGAATAAGTTCCTAGCTACATGTTTGGGAAACGTTTTAGTATGTTTAAGATTACATAACTTCATTTATATATATATCACTTTTTTGGACCAAATTCTATTTCAGGCAGTTCAAGACATTAAATTAATATGTTATTAAAACTATTATTACAAAGTTGAGCTTTTTGTTTCCTCATGTAAAACAAATAATGTCTATCTTGCATGATATATTCTTTCTCCAATACTAGGCATATTTGATATGAAGAATTGCCAATTAAAAAAGATTGTACACATATCGATTACAAAGCTGTAAGCTATTTAAATTATTATTAAATAATTTCTTATTGTACTGCTTAATGGTCAGACCATGGATTTTCGCCTGGTGGTTACATCTTCGAACCGTTTCTACTGTCTACACTGCGGAACTGCTTGGCAATCAATAAGCTCCTGAACATTATAGTCCCAATCCCATGCGGCAATTCTCTTTTACACCGGTTTCCTCTAACAGCACTTTTTGTGGAGGTTGTAAACCATTTCAGAGGTTAATTTTGCAATGAGCACAGTTTCAAAATTTTTCTCAATGAAATTACTTCTAATGTGTATGAAAAAAAGAAATAGTTTATTCAAACCTGATGTACTAAATAAACAATATGGAATTAGTTTACATAATTTTTTTGTAGTTTCATCTAGAGTACTATATAACGCCTTTCTTATTATTATTCAACTACATTTATATAAACAGTGGATAAATATCATTTCTTAGGAAAATAATTCATTAAAATATATTTGTTAGCTCTAGAATTGTTAGTTTAAAAACGTATTCCAAGTAAATTATAGTATCGATTGGGTCTTAATTGGGTAAAAATCTGGCGGTCAAGCGTGATTCTAACCAAATCACCTCCTTGCACAACCGTTGGTATAGTAACGGTACTTGCTTACAAAGTACTGAACCCCTCTGACCCTTCATGGGTTCTAGCAGTACAGATTTTAATTTTTTTTTAATCCCAAGTAAATGAATCATTAAGGTTTCCCCATCATTTTTAAAATATAGGTACATATTTACTTAAATTTAAAAGTGTTATTTTATCATCAATTTAATTCAAAGCAAAATTTCTTTTAACTTTGGACCAAATTCGTAATAAAAGTGTCATGGAAAGTATATTTGAGCGTACCCAAGCGAAAGTAGTGGGTGTGGTTTGATGAAATTGTTATGGGACTATCTAGGTGGCACGGATATGGAATCAAATTTGTTTCTTAGTGTCTAAATGGTGAAATACGAATTGCAATTTTAGATTTTTTCTCTCTGTATTTCTACAGGAAATATGAGAGTAGAAAAGAGGAGAGTAGAAGATTAATATAAAATGGATCTATTAACGATTTCATCATAATTTTTTTAATTAGCATATCGCTGTCCTACTTTAACATTATAACATCTCAAAAATAATTATTTTGAGATATGAACGTAATCTTAGCAATAAGAGTAAGAACTATACAATTCAAAATTGTAATATCTTGAATTTTTTTTTTTACTTAGATTTTATAAAATGTTTTAATTTAGTTCTGTGTTTTACTGTTTAGATCTTAGTTATTACTAAGATTACATGCATATTTCAAAATTACCATTATTTGAAATGCTACATTGTTAAAATAGACAGCGATATTTCTATCAAGGTTCCTCTCATAGATTTTATTTCTTAATGAAATTTATTAAAAAATAAAAATAATAAAATTTATTCTTAAACCCTAAAAGATTTAACACGCTCTTGAAATCAATGTAAATTTTATAACATTTAAACCCTAATAGAGCTCTAATGTAGATACTTACTGAATAAATTAAGTTATTAACCTATCTGCATTAGTAAAATACATTTTTATTTGCTGTTACAAATACATAACTTAAAACATTATATTTATTGCAGTATCGGCGGGGATAGAAAAAAAAACAAAAAAAAAAACGTTGTACGTTTTATGCATTTTGCAATGAATTACTTCTGGTTTCATTTAATAGATTTAATACATAGGAAAAAAAAAGTTTGGATTTTATTTAGAGTTGGACGTATTCCAAAGATAGCATTTCTCTACTGGAGTCATTCAAACAGACTCCTAAACCTAGTACGGTTGTCTTAGCAATCCTGGTAGCAATCTACGCAGAGCAACAATATTCATCAAATTTTTTTAACAAATTTGTCACCATTATGTTTTCACAGTAATCGGACGATTCATGAAAAGAAATTTAAACACTTCCATTCTGAATCACATCTAGTACTAAATAATTTTCGACCAAATTGGCTCATATAAATCAACCAAAAAACAGAAGTTTTTTAAATTTCATTAATCATATTTTTATTATAGAAAAAAATAAGGAAATCTTATTCAGTTTAAAACGAAACAACCCTTTTAGAAATTAGGTGTGCCGAACGATATCGACTTTCAAACACTATCAATAACTAAAACTAGCGAGAAGTTCGATACTCCCACTCCTCAATGACAGAAATACAATCAGGTCACTGGGGTACCTCAATTTAGATTTGTAATAATTCTACATATATTTGATCTATTTATATTTATATGCTTATAATTAACTATATTTAATATTTATAGTTATGCTAAATAAATTTATAGTTATGCTTAATAAATTTATAGCTATGTCTAACATTTTAGATTTCCTAGAAATAGGATTATTCTATCTATTATTTAAATTTTCAAAGAATAGTTAATATAGTGAATCGGTTACTTTGGGAAGTGTATGTTGTTATTTGGAATGTAAGGTATAATAATTGTTAACAATAAAAACAAATATAAATATAACACTAAATATTAAAAATTTTAAAATGAATAATGCGGTTAAATTCATTTATTTCGATTAATTTTGAAATATTATAAATGATAAACACAAATATTTTAGTCAAATGTAATAACGCAATTCAGGTATCTTCATAGTAGAACAGCTATAAATAAATTTGTTCCAGCAAATATCATGAAAAATACTACTACGAAGATAAACTTCGTAAACTACTTTGTAGTCCATTAAACTAGCTTTACTTTGAGTGCTAATAGACATCTGTGGGTTGAATGGTATTTGAGAAAAAGAATTCTCAAAATAAATTCACTTACTACTGATCTTTCAGTAAATGTTTTTATGAAATGTTGCTTTTTAAAAAGCTTTGGGGGCTATTTATACACTATTTTACAATAAGAAAAAGTGTATAAATAGTGATAAAAGATAATTGGACTGTGATTTTTAATGTATTTTTGACATATTAGATATAAATGTTTTGACCTGGGCAGAATAGCCTGTATGGAGTTTTTTTAAATGGTTAAATGATATGTCTCATAGTAATTTAAGATTGTCCCTGAAGATGGCCGAATTGGCCGAAACGTTGGACGTGTGAATGAAATAAATGTTTTGAGACTATAATTTTGGATAGTGTTTTTGAATTATTTAGTAAAAAATTTTTTTTTACGTGTTGAAACAACCGCCATTTTTTATTTCTTGTCAGACTCATCAATTTTGACTAGTAATGATACATTGTTTTCACTAAAGTAATCAAAACTTGGGGTATAATAACTGCCTTTTTTCTCCTCTTGGTACTATCAGAACCAGTAACTGCTGTGTAATCTTATTTAGCAGTCTTAAACAAATGATTTGTCATTTTTATTCTGTGTAATTAGTGATATATTACATGGAAAATGTAAACCAACAAAAGCCTTAAGACCCCCCCTCAAACTTTATCTATTATGTGAAGTGACATAGTCAAGCTATTTCTACAACGTTCTATATAAAGAACGTTTATTTACACAAAATTTTAGCTTGTTTAGTTTTACCTTTTACCGCTGTATTTCCTAAGCTAATATAGATTTTTTTACAATTTCCGAGGGCATCCCCTTTTAATAGATCTGAATTCTATTTTTCATTCCATAATTTTTTAGGTGAGTTTGACCGAAAAGCTGAGAGATTATTAAAGGACTGATCCACCCCTAGCGCCGTGGTTTCTCACATCATTGATTTTAGAGGGACGGGAGTACACCCCTTCCCGCCCCTTTCTGCACGTTTTGAAACGCTCAATTATAGTTAGTCATATTCCTTGAATATTTTTTTATTAGTCATCCTCCTCCTGCTCAGAAAATTTACCCTGATCCCTTATCTGACACATTTTAAATCCCCTGAATTGAATGAATGTAGTATTTATTTCATTATTATTACTATGGATGTTACTAATATAACAATTGATAGATTTATTTATTGATAGATATTACAATCTGTCACACAGTTTTGGGCAATAGGTAATAGTGATGAATGATCTCATACATACTAAAATAAAAAAAAAAAAACTCTTAAAATATATACAAACAAAAGAATAGAGAAGATGAACATAATCAAACTATCTGTATAAAAAATGAATAAATAAAATAACATAATGATACAATAATACATACAATATTTACACAATCGACCTGAGGATACCTGAGCCCACTCTATCCCCCACGTGTGAGGGGTAGAGCAGAGCTCAAGAGATCCCAGCGCATCCCTCTCGCCGCATCACTGGTAATGAGCCAGTGGAGGCTGAGCAAGTGTGCTAAAGCCACAAATACTCAACTTGAGTGGAGAATCTGACCATTGCCAAAACTCCAATTGTCCATTTTTATTTAAAAGTCTCTTGGCCACTGCCGTTTCAACCTTCTAGGTGGGCTGTAGGGATGGGTGGAACTAGATAAGGTTTGAACCAAAGGATTAGGATGGTTGGAAAGGTTTATATGGAATTTTGAGAATTTGGTTGGTAAATATCACAATTAAAATTTGAACTACATTAATGAGAATCGATTCTCATAAAACGCTTCAATATTTCAATTTTTTTTTTTTAGTGGATGAGTAGGAAGGAGGAAAACTTTGTGTTTAAATACGAGGGTGGTTTGAAAAGTTTTCGGAATGTACTAGAAAGAAGTGTTTTACCTCAGTGGAACTGCTTTTATTTTTTAACATAGTCTCCTTGTGTAATGCATTTGGTCCAGCGATGTTCCAATGCCTTGACTCTATCTCAAAAATGAGATTCCTCCAGGCCTGCGAAGTACCTCTCCAATTCGGCTGTCA
This sequence comes from Halyomorpha halys, assembly GCF_000696795.3. Taxonomy (NCBI): domain Eukaryota; kingdom Metazoa; phylum Arthropoda; class Insecta; order Hemiptera; family Pentatomidae; genus Halyomorpha; species Halyomorpha halys. The sequence goes on along the minus strand of NW_027116348.1, from coordinate 1,890,510 downwards.
GTTCTTCCGTTGTAGGAAATCTCCGTCCACCTAGGAAAATTTTCAGCTTGGGGAAGAGATGAAAGTTTGATGGTGCCAAATCAGGTGAATAAGGTGGCAGCAATTCGTACCTCAGTACATGACGTTTTGCCATGGCAAAGTTATGGCATATTAGTTTTGAATTTTTAGAACTAATTTTTTGTAAATATCAATAATTTAAAAATTGAATACTGTTTCAAACACAGAAACAAATTTTCTAGTCACGTTCAATAACTCACGGTTATGTTTATCAACTCAATGGTTGAGGAAAATTCTATTAAAAGCCACATATACACTTTTGAATAATTATTATTAAACGATTACTATGGTATTATCATTCGAATTTTAATAAAAATATTGCTTAAAAGTATCTTTTTGACTACAGAAAATTTAAGTTTCTAAATAAACAGAATAACATTTAATTATTAAGATGAAGAATTTTATTTAGCCAAAAAAATCTTTATTTATGAGAAGAGGATATATTTACTTTTTATAGGATGCCTCTCAATTGAAGAGCTCTCTAAAAAGGTTATGACCGACATTTCTTCAAACGTCTCAGGGATCTAGAAAAATGTCTTATCTTTGACTAAATTTTTAGTTTTGGCACTTGAGAGATGTCATTGATTCATTTAGTGCGCTGGAGAAGAACTGAAGAAATGTTAGAAAATTAACAATACGATCAAAATGTAGAATACATGTCATTATTACAACCCCATGAAAATCAAATAAAAATTCCAATATATAAAAACTTCCTTAAATATTAAAATTATTTTATATACAAGATAAAAATGAAATAAAAACAGAGAAACAAGATAATGAGTTAATGTAGTATAAAACTAAAAGATTTTTTTTTCTTGCCTGGGCTCCTTGAGAAATGTCGCTTTGTATAAATCTTCCTGTTTACTCCTCCTTTTTATAATTTTTTTTCCTTTTTATCTTTAAGCTTAGAAATTAGCCAAGAGGACAATGAAGAGGGAAGAGATAAACACTGTATAATTTATGATAAACGACAAAGTACTTCTGAACTTTACTCCCACAAACTGAATTCGATGGGGTTCTATTTGTCTAAACCCGACCGTTTTACTAATGCTTCCCCAGACTCTTAGAAAGTTGTCTTGAACCTTTGCATTCACGGTGACTGCGACAGTGGAATAAGAAATCGGGACCACCTAGGTAGAGCAACCGAGGAAATTCCACAGACCTTCAGTTTGCAGAATAGAGTACAAGTAGAACCCCACTTGTCTTCTAGATTCTTCCCACTTTGCGAGGTAGAAAGATTAGATCTGAAAGAAGATTTTTAAGCTGAATAATCATTTTGTAGTTAGGACTTTTTAGTGGGGGCAGAGTGGCTCAGTAAGATCCTGGGGCTAACAATTCCAAGGACCGGGTTCCAGTCCGACAGTAATTAATAATAATTTATTATATTACTGTAGCAGCCAATCTTCTAGATTCAATAGCGTTTCAGAGTACACTAAACCTCTATAATGTGGGTATCCTTAATTTGGGAAAAATCTGGCTAGTGAGCGCGATCATGAACAAATAAACCGGACAACCGTTTTTCAAGAAACCGCAACTTCTTTATAATACTGAGGCCCCGACCCTTCATAGATTGTAGTGGTAAAGATTTTCTTTTCTTTTTAAACTTTTTTTTTTTTTAATATTTATTTATAGCTATTTGCAACTGTACATTATAATACATTTATTAAATCTGATCTAAGTTAAATTGGGGTGTTACAGGCGTGTAGAGAAACTACCCATTGGTAGCACTCTAATGAGATTTTACATTAGCTGGTCTCGTGGCCATCTTCTTTTCAGGCGCCTCGGAGGATTGTCAGGAATGGAAGAGGGTGCAAGATTAGAAACTAGGGAGTTTGAGTGGTTAGAGAGTTTATAATGGAAGGAGTGATATCTGGTTCGGGCTAGATCGGTTACATAGCGAACATTAAGGTCTTTATGTATGATTTTATTTGTGACAAAGTAAGGAGCATTGAGGATTTTACGAAAGATTTTGGATTGTAAGGATTGAATACGAGAGGAATTCGAAGGTTTAGTGGAGCCCCAAAGCTCAACTCCATATGCCCAGATTGGCCTTATTACAGTCATATCAGTCTTTTGTAATGAGTTGGAAGTTTAGACCGTTTGTCTAGTAAGTCCTGTAATAGTCGAAATCGACGTGCTGTTTCCTGCCTTTTCTGTCTGGTGTGAGGATTCCAGGTTAATCGTTTGTCCAAATGTAGTCGAAGGTAGCGGATCTGTTCGACAGGGGTAAGAGTAACATCATTAAATGAAACTGTAGGGCAGTCAGTAGGTTTACGACGAAGGGTAAAGGTGATTTGATGGGATTTGTTGGAATTTATCTTAATCCTCCAATTACGACACCAATCTTCGAAGGCTGTGAATGGGATTGGAGATTTTGGGATACAATTAATGGCTTATTATTAACAGCGAGCACCCATGTGTCATCGGCAAACGTGGTGAGGATAGTGTTAGGATTGGTTGGAATGTCAGCTGTATAGACGGTGTAGAGGATGGGACCACGGATTTTTTTTTAAACTTCAATTTAATACACTACCGAGAAAAACAGTTTTATATAATAAAGACAGTCAAGAAATGATTAGTTATTCAATTAATTATGGTTATAAATGTAATGGATAATCAATAGGTAACTAACCTAATCTAACCATAGGTGGGAGGTTCAAGTTTTCATTCTGTTGGACCACCACGAAATAAATGTCAACCCCCACAAGCCAGATTCGGACTGGGTCCGCATTTACGCTAAGGGCTAGTACCTTGGTTTCAATTTTCGGTTCGGACATATTTTATCGATTTTACAGCATCTACGTCCATCTAATAGCTTTGATCTCCTAACCAATTAAAATGAAGGAGTGTAAGTTACCAGAGGAGACACTCGACCTCTGTGTCCATCCGTGACAGAAAGTCCAGAGTTGCTACAATTCTTTTTCGATTTTGAGTACAAAATATGTGATTGCTGAGTATAAATAGTAATTTAGTGTACACGTACTCAATAATTATGATTGCTAAAATCGATAACATCAGACTTCAAAATAATTGAGTACTTTTCTAATTGATTAATTCATACTAAAAAATTGTGAGTAAACTTGTGATTAATTACTTCCTGTACTTAAATACTATATCATTGAAAATTGTTAGTGATTCCGTAATCAAATAAAATTTACTTTTTTTTTTATTAAATAGTTTATGAATAATAAGTAAAAAAAATCAAGTATTTCTCTCGTTTAACAATAACCTAAATTGAAAAAAAAAAATGTATTGTATTCAAAATTCTGAGATGTACTCAAAGAACTAAATGATGGGTACGCTTGCTTTACTTGTTCTCAACATTTTTAAAAGCCCGAATTTCCTGCAACTCATACTTACGAGCAAATGTGACGTCAGGCGTGCACTTGGCTGAGGACCTACGATGAGAGTATTTATTGACAAAAGTTTCTTAAGAAAAATATCTTTTTTAGAATCAAAGCATATATGCTAGGCTTTTGCCGTGATTTTTTCTCTTTTCGTTATAATATATTTGAAGGTTCATATCACTTTGATTTGATATGTTTTTTTTTTTTTGGTTTTTTAAATTTATACGTCTGCAACGTTGATCTAACTTTTTTGGTGAACTTGAACCGTAGACGAGCTGTACACAGAGCCACAAGTGTAAATAGACAATTAAGATAATATCCTTATCTAATCAACATTTCACGTTTTATTTGTTCTTGATATAGTAAATGTTGACTATAAAAACCTAGCTACTCTCTTCAAACATATGAAAACATTTTTAAGGGGAATTCACATTCACAATGATAAAAAACTGTATTTGAGGAGGATTTCACTTTTGTTAAATCGAAGGAGGCTATTTGAAATCCTTAAATGATTACCATGTTATAAAGAATAAACAAACAAAAAATAAATAAATGCATATCCTATACAATTTTATAACATTTAGTATTAAAAATATACATTTATCTTAATAGTAACTTGTTTTCGTGCGTACAATTTGTATTCATTTTTTAATTTATAGTAACTTCTGCCTATGTGTGCTTATTATAGATGGTTAAGAGATATAAGACAAAAGAAAGATCCTTCAGATCGTATAACAAAAGAAATGGTTGTTATACTCACTTCAAAGCAATTTGAGACTGTCAATTATAGTGATTATTTTCCTGTTCAACTGTTCCCTTCTTCATAAAATAGCGTGTTGAATCTTGAGTGACATTAAGCATATGTGTCAAAATCGTATATGAAAGTGTAATACTCATCAGATACGGATTTATATATTGTTTACTTTAATTTAATATTAAAATAATTATATATTATTTTTTTCTTAGGAAGAATGGAAGTACGACCCTTTTGGAGCTGAGATGGACAGCAATGGGGATATTTACGCAAGAGGTGCCCAAGATATGAAGTGCGTAACTATAGCACAACTGGAGGCTTTGAAAAATATAAAATCTTCTGGTGTGGGAATGAAAAGAACAGTTCATATGACTATACTTCCAGGTTTGTGTGCAAACATACAAAATACGATACACCACAATTCTCACTATAGTAATATGAAAAATAATGATACTTGAAAATCAATAATAACCAAGACCTGTACATCCTTAAATCCTTTTAATAAAGATTAGAAACGCTCGTTATAGCTTGACAAGTTAGTAGAGAACCTTGTTGGTAAGCGGGTAGAATATTCTAGATATTACAAGAGCCCTAGAGGAGAAAAAAAGGCAGTTATCTCACCCCAATTTTTGATTACTTTAATGAAAACTATGTATAATTAATAGTCAAAATTAATAAGTCTGCCAAGTATAGGTAGGGGGAATAAAAAATGGCGGCTGTTTCAAGGCGATAAAAAAAAACTAATTTTTCATTCGGAGCACTATATCTTAAAAAACACCAACACAAGAAAACCTAAGAGAACGCCATTTAAAGAAGAGTAAATTTGCTAAAATATGAGCCCTAATAGAGTTATCTACGTTAAATAGTTTTCGAGAAATAGCTTTTCAAAAAGCAACATTTCATAATAATGTTGTATGGGATATCTCAAAAACCATTTGACGTACAGATGTCTATTAGGACTCAAATTACAGCTAGTATAATGAGCTATAAAGTAGTTTATGATGTTTATCTTTGTAGGAGTAGTAGTTTTCA
>NW_027116348.1:1884584-1884925 GCF_000696795.3 Halyomorpha halys | reverse complement strand
AGCTCTTTTAGGGCTAATATTTCAGCAAATTTACTCTTCTTTAAATAATGTGCTCTTAGGTTTTCTAGTGTTGTTGGTAGTTTTTAAGATATAGATCTCCGAAATAAAAATTAATGTTTTTTTAAGGTTTTGAAACAGGCGCCATTTTTTAGTCCCCCCACCTATACTTGGCAGACTCATTAATTTTGACTAGTAATTATACCTAGTTTTCATTAAAGTAATCAAAAATTGGGGTGAGATAACAGGCTTTTTTTCTTCCCGGCTCTTGTACTAAGAGGAGTGGAAATTGTTTCCCTTCTATACGGGGCTGTGTTCTCAATCAGCTAAAAATCTGAGTTTTT
>NW_027116348.1:1879740-1884534 GCF_000696795.3 Halyomorpha halys | reverse complement strand
CTTTTTTTCTTCCCGGCTCTTGTACTAAGAGGAGTGGAAATTGTTTCCCTTCTATACGGGGCTGTGTTCTCAATCAGCTAAAAATCTGAGTTTTTGATTTAGCATTTTGATCTGTTTTACAAGTTTTGTACCGCGTTCTAAATCGTAGTTGATAGGTAGTTTAATCGATTTAAAAAATATTGTAAAAAAAAAGAGTAACTCTTGGGTAGTTAAAGTGTTGTGAATATTTTCGTTCCTTTTCAATAAAATAAAATTGTTTTTCGTTTCTTTTCTTTGTGGTTTGTTTCTTGGCCCTGGTAACACGCGACAATATCTTAAAATTATAAATTTGTTTATATTTATTTTTTGTTATGAAATCATTGTAAGCAATTTATTATCTTTGTTGTATGAAAACTGTATTTAACCGCAACAAAAACACAAGACAATGACTCAAATTTCACACTTAATCTCCTTATAGACAATATAACTGCCGCGAGAAGAGACAGGAGTTATTTTTAGACGTCAATTACAGGGGATTGAATTGTGAAAATCTATTAGTATTATTGAATTCAAAACTTTACTTCTCAACAGCCATGACTTGGTGCTTAGTTTGTAGTGGGAATATCTTCCCCCTTCAAACACTAACTAGGTCTTTTTTAACTTTTCAAACTACACATTTCCGATGCTAAGTTATCAATATTATAATAATAGAACCTAATTTTGTATCATAAGTAACGTATATTACTGACTTTTCGGTGCTGTATTCTTCACTTGTCAGAACATACGTGTTTCAACACAATACCTGAACATTCACCATACACAATGGGAAATCGGCATAAAATCACTTCTTCGCTCCTTTATTTTAGTTACATACCCTAAGACATACCCTAGTACATACCCTAAGACGACCAAAAACGGAAATACACAAATAACAAGATTTTATTCTGAATTTGTTTACGCTTTATGGGATATTAATTTTGTTGAATTTTTTACTAAAATAAGAACTATTAATTGAACAATTATTTTAACTGACATATTGAATCTTTCTTTATAAGATTTGGTAAACTTGAACCTATTTATTAATTTGCAAGGAAAACTTCGGGTTTCAACCAATCAACATATCGAATCAGGCATCAATTTATTTATTTTTTTATTATGTATTGGATTTTTTTTTTATTTCCCTACTATTAAAAATGACATTACTCTTTTCTAAATCAAACAATTTCCTTTATAAAATGTTTTACTTAACAAAAGATAAAGAATATCATATTACTTAATAGTAAATTGATACTTTATTTGAATGCGTTGTTATTCTTTTAATCCTCAGCACCTTGTCCATCCAGTAGTTCCAGTCCTCCACGTCTTGATCCGTCCGGGTCGTCCTCCATCCAGCCCTCTTCGGCTCAGTAGTCTCTTTTTCCGGTTGCTCACTGATGTCGGGTGGTCAAACCTTTATCGTCAAGAAATGCGTGGATTATGGCACCCACCACCTCCTTCCACCTGTAATCAGGTTTAAAAACATCCATGTCACCAATCGCTGTCCTCATAATCTGTCCAGAGATGCCAGTCCAAACCTGGTGTATAAGATCAGTCTCGGTGCAATCCTCCCACCTTCGTTTCGGTGTACCCTTTGAACATTTACCCGTATTTATTCCGGTTGACCCTTCCTTCTTCGGGCCGAATATCTTTTTCTTTTTTTTTTTTATTATTATTTTATTTTTATACCAGATCGGCCTGGTGGGCCTTACATGGTTGATATAACTTATATTATATATATATTTTTTTAACAGTTGACTATGAGGGGGTATAGTCATACAAATGACACCTCTAACTATATACAAAGTTCTTATTAAAAGAAAAAAAATTAATAATACAATAAATAGATAAGAATAATGCTTCTTAAAGAGGAAAGTAAAATTAATTAAAAAAAATAATGATATTGGTACAATTCAATAAAACAAACAATTGTCTTCTAATAGTAAAAAGAAACGAGTTAAATTGAAAAAGGGGAGAGAGAAAAAAATAATAATAATGAATAAATAAAATGAATAATAATAATATGTAAATAGAGGTAGTGTGACTATGGATTAATTTTAAATTTATTAAAAATTTATAAAAGAATGTCCTGCAGCAGTCTGGACTTCAGTCTTCGGGTTGAGGTTGGGTTTCCCAGGTTGTAGGTCACTGCTCCTTTAACTGTCGGCAACTGGGAGTGGAAGAACTTCATGAACCGTTTTTTGATATAATCCTCTATTGACTCCACTTGTAATTCGCGATGCAATTGGCTATTTCTTATGAACTAAGGAGCATAACTGCGATTCTTAGGACTTTATTTTGAAAAGATTGTAGTTTTCTCCCTTTTCGTGAAGGATGTCGCTCCCCAGACTTCACAGCCGTACACATCAGCAGTGGCCTGAGGATTGTTTTAAATATAAGAACAGTTGTTTCCGGTCTTAGTTTGGAATTTCTGTTTAGGATAGAATATAGCATTGCTAACCTTGCATAAGTTTGAGTTAGTTTGATGTTGATATGGTGATTCCAGGTAAGGCGGCGATCTAGGTGAATTCCCAGGTATCTTACTGTTTCACTGGCAGGATTCCATTTCACACTTTTGAGGATTAGATCTGGTGGATCTGGTGGGCGTCGAAGAGTAAAAATTTTTGAGTTGCAGCCGAATATCTTACATATAACGTTTTAATATTTATCGCTCCATAAAGACAATACGAAGAACGTACAAATATATATTGATATGATATAAATATAAATATAAATATAAATTCATACAAATACTAGAAAATGAAAAATAATTTTGGAAAAAAAATTGTTTTGGAACCCACAATCATAAGATAATAGAAAATGGGTTACTAAATCCGAAAGTTGGAATGACGTAATCACTTTCTCATCTAGTCTAAATTATATTTACCAGGTATGCTTCTTAATTGATTTGTTTTCTTGTTTGCCTTCTGAACAAGTATTTCTAGCTACCATAAGTTAAACAAGGAAAACAAAATATTACTTGTTTATTTTTTTAAAACGAATATTTTTCTCCTTTGCGTTTAGTAAATTATTTTTATTCCTAAATAGGACCTGTTGTGAATTAACAGCGAGGCAGAGCTCAAAAGTAGCTATTTCACTATGTGACAAAGGAGATTCCGCATCGATTAACTGCTGAAACTATCCAGGCTGTTTAAGGCTGTCCTCTCAACAATAACTGGGGTGGAAATACTTCTGATACTATACAAACAAATCAATAGAATTCTTAGAATATTAAACTATTGTTAAAATTACTTCATCAAGTTGCTAAATGTTAAATGGTTTAATACTAATAATACTAATAACAAATGATAATAATATGATAATAAATGATAATAATTATACTAATAACAAATGATACAGATATGCTATCCAATTTAGATTTTTTTAAAATATTCCATTGAGGTCAAAACCTTAATTTACTGTCATATTGTATTTAGTGTCGTATTGTATAGTTCAAGGATGCAAATAATAAATTTTTTCACTTAATAATTAATTTTGACCAAGGAATATTTGCATATCATTACTAATATTAAAATTTAAGACAAATCTGAGCAAAATTAAAAAAAAAATACGAAAACTGCTTTTAGGATATTATTGGGATATTTCAAAACAAAACTTTCTCAACAACAGATTCTCACAAACAGATAACACTCTATTTGGTTTATTTACTTCCCATGTTTCCACATAATATTGTTTTTATTTATTTATTTTTTTTGGTATTTTCCTATTATTATAAATCATACTATATTCAAACCTATAAATCTTGCCAAATTTAATGACTTCTTCCGTAAAATTTTTATCCCCTAAATCGATATACTGTACTACTAAAATATATTGTTGAATGGTTTATTGATAATATATTTAAATAATAATGGCTATCAATATTATTCACGATTGACTTTCTTGTTTTCAAATAATGATTGGATGAGGAAACTCAGTGCGTAGAAAAAACGTGATTGAATGTCATATCTGCACCATATTTCTATAATTATTTCGCGTACTCATATGTAACACATTTCATTACGTTTACCGGGGACCAGTTTGAACAGATGTATAAGTATATAAATCCGTATAGAACTGAAATTATTTTTTAAAAGCATACAAATATCCTTCAATTAATGTTAAGGACTTAAAACTTATTCCTCGTTTCTGTGTTTAACGCTGTATGATTTATGGCTTATAGATACTGGCACTTGTTATCTGCGTGGGGTACAGCTAGTCATAACACTAAATTGTGCAAGTAAATGTCGTAGAAAAATTGTCTTCGGGCAATAAATAGAATCTGCATCATTATTTCTGGTAGTTTATTTGGTGGTTTCGATAAGCGTAAGCCTGGGAATTGGGAAAACCTAAATTCCATTTTTGCAGAATATATTTATTTCGTCTTAAAGTACAATGCTCAATTTCTCCTTAAAAATTAATTATTATGTTTTATGGTTTCGATGTTATTTTTCCAAAAACAATTGGAGTTCTGGCAATGGTCAGATTCTTCACTCAAGTTGAGTGTTTGCGGCTTTAGCGCACTTGCTCAGCCTCCACTGGCTCATTACCAGTGATGCGGCGAGAGAGATGCGCTGGGATCTGGGGTCGATTGTGTAAATATTGTATATATTATTTTATCATTATGTTATTTTATTTTTCATACAGATAGTTTGATTATGTTCATCTTGTCTATTCTTTTGTTTGTATATATTTTAAGAGAATTTTTGTTTTTTTATTATTATTATTATTATTATTATTATTTTTATTTATTTATTTATTTATTTTTTATTTTATTTA